>NW_011345321.1:619039-663205 GCF_000735185.1 Notothenia coriiceps | reverse complement strand
GAGTCGGCGGGGCCCTTTCAGCGATGAAGATTCATGAGCTTTTCCTCCCGTCCGGCCTTAACCAGCTTTGGAGTCTAACTCCTCCTTGTGTACGCCCTAAGGCAGGAAGCCTCTGTAATTGGCACACACCCTCTGATCCCCCTTTTTAAAAAGGGGAACCACCACCCCGGTCTGCCACTCCTTCGGTACTGTTTCTGACTTCCACGCAACGTTGATGAGACGTGTCAACCATGACAGATGCTAATAACAACAAAGTTATTGACTGTATGATCAGTATGACAGATGAACAGATCACCACTGGGCTTACAACTAAAGACACAGCCACGCAAAAACTGCGGCATGTGTACGGCTGGGTACTGCAATTTCTGAAGTGCCGGAGCGGCGATCTGGTGCTCTCCGTCAGCAGTACACCCCTGTCAGACGAGACATATACCACGTGATGACACGTTAGGCTCGTGTTGTGTTCAAGGACCCTGACCTTGGCCAGGAAAAACAGGCACTCGCTTGTTTAATTCTTTTGCAGTCTAGATTTCTTTAATTTTTTTCTTTTTTGCGTGTGTTTATAAATTACCTCGAGGGCCGTACCAAATGGTCTCGTAGTCCGTATACGGCCCGGGGGCCGGAGGTTCCCCACCCCTGTTTTAAAAGAAAGGATGCCAATTTTAAGTATAGTTTAAAAAGTGGAATTTTCTGTTCAAATCTAAGCCAGAATAAATGTTGCATTGGTTGTGAAGTCTTTGACCCTCATTGACTGTAAATATTAACCTGAGGGATGTACTGTAGGTTGTCTTTTGAATGTCAAGTGAAGAGGGTGGTTGCAACTCACAACTCCTACGATTCTGAAGCTAAATTAAAAGCCTTAAACTGATATCAGATAAATACAGTTATCTTACATCAATTGTTTAATTATTTTTGAGAATATGTAAAACTGAAAGCCACAGAGAAATGTTTCAGTCAGTCTTAACTCGTCATACAAGCAACTTCATGGTGTTTTAAAGTCAAGCTGCAAAAACATATTTTGTTAAACACATTGCAGCATAATGTAGTTAAACCAAACTCAAAATAAAGACATCTTCCACCTCCCCTTTTAAAACAACTTAGATCTATATTCAATTTCCTGACTTTAATTAATGAATGGAGATCGACATTTGGTATTTGTGGATGAATGTGATGAAACCTCACATTTTCCAATATTGTAACAAAGTTATGTTCATCTATATTGACACATCCCATTGCTTCACATTTCTCTTTCTTTGCTCCTATTTTATGAGATACTATGATCCAACCGTGTGTGTGTCTGCTCGATATGACACTTCATCCTGATTATGCAGTACCTCTGCATATTTTCACCCACTGAATGAGCCAATGGAGCAGGTCGGAGCAGATTTCTCCTCATTAGGAACAAGATTGAGAACACGGAGCAGAAGACTCACAGGTTAAATCTGCCCTCAGAGCCTTTGCATCTCTAATAGAATGTTTTCAAGATATAGTGAGGAAAAGCAGCAATCACTAATCACTACTTCTACTCACAAATTGTAAATTCACAATTTGTGAGTAGAAGTAGTACTTTTTTAAGTTGATGTTGTCTTAAATTAGCTTTTTTTGGCTTTTATCTTTGACGATATGATTTGGTAATTGGACAATTTGGGGCATGCCTTTGCAAAAGTTGATGTTTCTTACAAAATACAATTAAACAATTGTGTTGAATTCAACTTCTTGGAGGAAAACCTTCATATTTGATGTGGACAACATACGTTGAATCGGAAAAATAATGAGCATATCTATATTAAAGTAAATAGTTGACTCGTTGCCTCAGGAGAACTGGAGGTAAGGGGCAGATTGGAATAACAGTTTTGAAGTATTACCGTGTTTGCCTCTGTTTTTACCCCGCCTGCCTTGCCATCTAGCATCTGGGGCTCCTCAGCCAATTACTGCTGGTGCTGTGTACTGTACCACTGCAGTCTCTGGGAGGACGTGAGGTCCCTGCCAGCCGGGGCTCAGGATGACAAGGCTTTCTGTTGTAGCCGAACATCCAGCTAATCCATCTCCTCATGTCTCATCCCCTCCTTAGACTACACGGAGCTCAAAGAGCCAAATGCTCAGTCATATTACAGCAGTCCTCCGAGGACCAGATGCAAAATGAGCAAAATTCAGACAGATCTTTTTTTGATGTATGTGATGTATCTCACCATATATTTCCTTGAGAAAGAAGTTGTCACCGTATTCATGAGAATGCATGGATTTATTTACATTAATCTTGTACTATCTCCTTCAGTTCTCCCGTTCTCAGCCTCAATAGCCATTCCAGCATGTGCTTTGAATATGTATATAAAGCGAAATGGGACATAAGGACGGTTGTGGTGAAGGATGAAATGACCTACTGTAATGTATTGCTCTTTCCCTGCCGTATGGAGACAGATTCTATATGGAGTGATGTAGCATTCAGATAAAATCAAAGAATGAAGCTCCATTTCACAACAATGTTTCCCCAGGCAAAATGCAGTGAGACCAACGGAGGTGTTTTTAAAGGTGGTAAGAGAAAGAGAAAGAGAGAGAGAGCTGTTGGTAGTGTGAGTGCTGTGTCCTTGGGTTAGGCGGGGTTACAGCCCACTGCTAATTACCACATTGAGACCATGCTGCTCTGTTTGACACTTCTCTCTGCAAAGCGCTGAGATATCAACACGAGCACTGACACAGTCAAAAGGTAAAAATACCACAAACGTCAGAAAAAAAACCTAGGCAATAAATAACCCTGGGAGTTGTTTCAGTGAGATTGTTCCTCGATACAGTTCTTTATCTGCATTTCATCTATGTCCCGATCACCTTTTTTTGCTCCCGATCCGATTCCGATCATTTGATTTTGACAATCTGCCGATACCGATTTTTCCCGATCTGATCTTCATGCAATGCATTAAGAGAAAAAAAAGGTAAAAGATAACGGCTGGTCATCCAACGCGATGAATTCAGCTATCTTGGCTGTTCTTTTTTTGGCCTTTTCACTGTTCTGGGGCAGTTTCTCTTTCCTTTTAAAAGTCTCTGAAAGTGTCGGTTGTTTCAGTGCCGTTACCTACAGTAAGTGGCTGCTGTGTACTCGTCGTGTTGTTGTTGGTGTTTGTTTCTCAGTTCAAACCGGAGATACGTGATGTATGGAATACATATTTATTGTTACACGTCATATAAATGAAATGATTGCCATGATAATACAACAGGAGAATGGAATGGTGTTTGGCGATTAGGCCCCGGTTTGCAGGATAATCATTCAGGAGGGAAAGAACCGCTCCGATGAAAATCCCCGGGGTCTGGACACTGGTGGTGGTGATAAGTAGGTGGGACCGGTCTGAAGGGGGAAGGTTTAGCTTTGTCCTGGAGGAGACGGGAGGCGAGAGGGGTGGAGGAGGGTTGCATGTGGTCACCTGAAATGACAACTGACAGGAAGGAAGAGCAGGCATTTAAGGAATTTAACGTGTGCAGCAATTGGCTGCTGAGGGGTGACGCCGACGTATTTAATGACGGGGGAGAGAGCAATAGAGTGACGTGTAAGTGACTCATTGTTAGGTCTTCCTCATTGAACTTGCGCTAAAGCTTTCATTTCAAACCGGAGAGACGTGATGTATGGAATACATATTTATTGTTAGACGTCATATAAATGAAATGATTGCCATGATAATACAACAGGAGAATGGAATGGTGTTTGGCGATTAGGCCCCAGTTTGCAGCATAATCATTCAGGAGGGAAAGAACCGCTCCGATGAAAATCCCCAAAACCAGTGAAGTATAGAATACTGAGATGAACTGAGTTTCTTACCTTGTAGGGTGACTGTGGTGATCTGGGGATGAAATAATAGATTAACATATGTATGCGGCAGGAGGCCGGAATCACTGCCGGAGCTAACGGGTCATGCTGAGACTCTGATGCCGGTCTTATCTGAAAACGACCTGAGGGTCGCCTGCCTGGCTAGCAGGGCTTGACTACGCCGCCACGAAGGTCGAACGTCCTGCCGAAGCAGGGATCTTGTTTTTACAGAGACCGAAGTCTACGAGCAGATTGACATCCTTCCCTTCAAGAATCTTCGACCTAAGCCGTGAGGAGATGTTGGCGGCTTGGGAAATAAAAGGCCTACCTGAAGGGGGGGCTGGGAGGGCCGAAGCCAGAGAATAAGGGGGAGCTACTGCTGGAATGCGTGGGACACCCGGACCCGGCAACCCCGGCGGGACTGAGGCAGAAAGCGCTGCTCTGAGTGCAACGGAAGTTGAAGCACCGGTGACGGAGTCTTCCAGGGCCTGGAGGAGAGCATCAATAGCTATCATGGAGCTAGGGATTGCAGGGAGCCGGCCACGCTACTCTCCATGAGGGGCGTGTTAGTGACACTCCCGGCCTGGCGAGCCTGGGAAGGGGTGGATTTTGGAGGCGGACGGGATCCTGGAGGGCTCGACTTCCTGCCCTTTTTACCTCCGCGGCTGTGGCCGGGTCCTCGCCCTGATCTCTCTAGGGAGCTGACTGGAGCTGCTGCCCCGGACTGGGGAGCTACGCTGGAGACCTGGTCCGAGCGCTCTCGGAGCTGAGAGAGAGTGAGGCCTGGGGCTGTGGGAATGCCCTGCTGCAGGAGCCGGGCGATGAGGAAGTCTGCCTCTGTTGATAAGCCGCTGTGGGGAGCCGAACCGGGATCGAAGACTTCCAGAGAAGGTTCGTGATCCGAATTGTCCGAGTTGGACATCTTGAGCTAATTGTTTCTTACGGTTTTCTCACGAGGAGGAGTATTGTAGTACTACCACGGCGTGTGGTCACCTGAAATGACAACTGACAGGAAGGAAGAGCAGGCATTTAAGGAATTTAACGTGTGCAGCAATTGGCTGCTGAGGGGTGACGCCCAAGTATTTAATGAGGGGGGAGAGAGCAATAGAGTGACGTGTAAGTGACTCATTGTTAGGTCTTCCTTATTGAACTTGCGCTAAAGCTTCATGTGGCGTATTAGATTGGTCGTGTTGAGCGTATGTTCTTTCCACCACGCGGAACCTCCGCCTTGCAAACATTGCATCTGGCTGTTACACTGCCTTCGCTTTCAATTTTATAATACTTCCAAACTCCTGACATTTTCTCTGTCCCGACTCCCGAGTCACCAGCTGAACGTAGCCTCTCGTTAGCTCACTGCTACTATTAGACACTGCGCCCTGCCCACTCTGTTGCCAGATTTGAGAGAAATAAGCAACCAGGTCTATGAAAACAAGCCCAAAAGAAGCAACACATACATGATGTTGTGTAATTTTAAACCAAAACTAAGGCCTCAGGATGACTTGAAGACGTGAACATGGTCATTTTTATTTTGTAACATTAAATAAAATAATAAAAATATTTTATATAAAAAAAAGAAAAAAAAGAAATTCCCCATCCCCGATTTTTGTCTCCCGATTCCGATCTTTTGAAAATCACGTGATCGGTTCCGATCCCCGATCACGTGATCGGATTGGGGCATCTCTAATTTAATCCGCTGTGCTAATACATTTACGAACCCAAATTATCATAACTCGGCTATTACGATTTAAACAGAAAGTCAATGTTGTTGTAATGGTGCACGGATTAGGTTTATCAGCTTAATGAAAGAAAGTGAATTAAAGTATGACAATGTAATTCATACGCTTCCCCAACAATATCCGCTCATAGCAGCTAAAGCATGATCGATTGAGCCACTTTTTCAAAAGATGCTGAGAAATACACCCACACCCTTTTCTTGCAAAGAGTGAATTTGAACCAAACTTGTCGGTTTAATATAGGTCTAGAAGCTGGTTAGTTTAGCATAGGTACTCAATCCCAGCTTGATACAGCGTCAAAGATGGGGCCCCGTTCATTCCCATGGAAGTTGCTCAATAGCGCATGAAGCAAAAAAGGGCCTTCCTCGAATACAGTACAGTGTACCCGCGACTCTTACAATGAAGGCTTGATAATCAGCTCACGGCATATAGGTGCAAGCAGGGGTAAAGTGCTATTTTTTTTATAGTTGGGGGGTGGACCTACCATCCTCCAGGGGGGTCCGGGAAGATTTTTAATATTGAAGTTAAATGCATCAATCTGGTGCAATTTGAGAGAAAATTTAAGAGATCTATGGATACATCTCTCAACACCCATATGAAACAGAACTGTAAACAGATGTCCTTTTTCTTTATGGATATTTTACAAATCACTCCCCTTTTAAACTGTATTCTTGTTTTACTGTCATATAGTATTTCATAACATAATGTTTTTCATTTATTCTCTTATTTGTTTATAACTATATTGATCATATGAATGTGTGCCTCGGAAATAATTGTTTACATAATTCGTGACCAAACCGTTTGAGACACACCACTGAGATAACTGAGACTAAAGTTAACCTTCTAGTACTTTCTCCTTCTTTTCCCCCTTCTGTGTTGGTTTTTGTCAGTTTGTCTGTGTGTCTGGCCGTTTCTCAATCGCGAGGATACTGGCTTGGTAGTCGCATACTTCCAAGTCACTTCCTTCAGAAACAAAGCAAGTATACTTCCAAGCCACGGCTTCGGAAAACAAAGAAGAATGGAACAGGCTAACAAGTGTGCCACTCTCTCTAACGGTTTCAACATAAACTGTACCGAAAATAAATACCTCACGATGTCTATCTAATTATGAACTTGCTCTACTTTCACAGAACACATTTTTGGTGATAACAAATGCAACAAAGTAACATATTTACCAACACATGTTCCACGCCACTACATACTTATATTTAAATGTGTGCTGCTGTGTCGGATCAGCCATTCTCCGCAAGGGTTTTTGAAATTGGTCCGTGCGCAAAGCATTGTGGGGATTTGAAGGACGCGAAGTCTACCCATGTGCAGACTCGAAATTACCCCCAAACCAAGGACGTGGCCTCGGTGGAATTCCAAGTATGCTGGAGATTGGAACAGTCCTTCGGCGGTACTCGATAACGTAGTATCCTTGAAATATTGGCTTGGAAGCCAGTTTCCTCGCGATTGAGAAACGGCCTCTGTCTTCCTGGCTGGGCGTGGCTGACCTACATTCTGATTCCTGCCAACTCACCTCCTCAGCTGTTGCTCATCTCACTGATTGCCACTACTCACCTGCACCTGCTTAAAACCCTGGTTCCCATCCTCAGACTTCGCCAGTTCTTCGTTTATTCTTCAGTGGTAAACTATCGTCCAGGCCTACTAGTATTTTTCCTAGTGATTTTTTGATGCTCCTTGTGAAAGGAAATTCTTTCCTAATCCTGCTTGTTTTTCCTGTTCCAGATCCACATACTCCAGCCGCTCTGCCTGCCACGTCCGGCCCTCCCTCCTGGCCAGCCCAACTCCACGTCTCCCCTCTATGTGCTCATCGTCAAACTCCTTGCCAGTGTCGTGGACAAAATAAAGCCCTTTTTTTACACTTCACCACTGTCTCAGTTTTAGTGCTTGCATAGCGGGTTCTCATCTCCAGTCACTTCTCTGGAAGCCTAACAGAACGTCCCGATGGCCAGTCCGCCACTGACAGATACCCAGAAGTACTTGTACTGTACTGTAGCATATTATTTTCGAATCAATCATTTTTCAAATTATGAATTTCACCCATAAAAAAAGACATACATTTCTTGGGGGTGCTTAGGGGGTGCTGCCCCCATGGCGCCGCCTATGCCTATAGGGGCTTGCTTGATCGAGGGAGAAACAGCTACACTTTGCTTTCATTAATGTGACCACTGTCCCCATAATTAAGCATATAACCAACCTCTTTTTCATAAAGGGTGCTCCATTTGACTTCTAATATTTGCTCCATAAAAAACAAATACAACAGTTAAAGTTTAAAACTACTTTGCCGTGACGTGCAGTTTAACCCACAGACCACAATGGGATGAGTGGCACAGCCGGCCAGATATCTCTGATTCAGTCTCTCTCTGAATCGTACTTGGGCCAAGCTGAACCCCACAGCTTTCCTAAAGCTCCACTTACCCACGAATTAAGCCTTAATGCGACTCTTCTGTCTATTGATTTGTTAGCCATGCATTTCCTGTCCTGCTTTGATGTCATTGTGGTGTCAGTGTATGGAAGATTCCAGATAAAATTATGGAGGGTTTTTAGCTTTTAAGCTTGTTATTTCAGGGTATTATTCGGCCGCAGTTGAATTAACATTTTGATTCTTTTTTAGGCCACAAACTGGATTATGTGACTGTTCTGCAGAGGAGATATCAAATGCCCATCGCTGATATGCTACCGCCATGATGAACCCCCACCATGGAGGAAGGGTCCGGTGATGAGAGCGTCTGGGGAGGAGCTCTGTGTGGAGGATTTCACCAGCTTTGCCTGATACAAGCTCTGCAGCACATTACAGGGAAAACTGGGCCTTAATGTCGCAGATTGAGGCAAAAATAAAACACATTCAATAACTGTAGAACAAAGGGATCATTACGTTTTATAATTACATATTCACTGATGCTGCAGTTGTGCTTCTCTGGGTTTATATGCATTTGTATTACTTTTGACTGAATCTAAAATGCCCTGTTGTTATGGCTCCCCGTTTGAGTGGGAAAAAAATATTTTTGGTTTCTTTTGACCCACAGGGACCTCGTCACAGCTAACTGGGAAGGAGCTGAACTTCTGCAGGAAAATAACCCCCGCCTGCGTTCAACACACTGGATGTGGTCCACTGATCCCTCTGCGGAGCTCAATACACTCTGCATGGTACACAGTGAAGCTCCAAAATACAATACAAACAAAAGGCAGATAAATGGCGAGGATAATCACAACCCAGAGATCTGTCCCCATTTTTATTTTTATGACTCAACAATTTTCTATCCAGTATTGAACTTTTCTCAAAGCCCCACTCAGAGCTGTGAACAGCAGCTGGGCTTCTCCTCCCTGTCCTTATATGATGCAGCAGCTGCAATTCACATTGTCATTAAAGAGCCACTGAGCTGCAAAATTACATTCAACACAGAAGCATCGGTACAGGATTCTTTTCTTGCAACATACAAGGAACTGTATGTCAAATATTACGAGGGATAGGGGGTTAGAAGAGTTGGAAAGATTTCTTTTTTTCTCCTCCTAAATGTATATCTTATTTTAGCATTGATTTGTAATATCGTTTTTGATTTAATTAACGTTGAATACTTTCACATAATGGTTCATAATGGCGCACTTTGCCACATTCAGAGACACTTCTGTCTTAGTATCAGGGGTGTATTAATGTTTAATTTGTGGCGTACATTAGAAGACTCATTAAGATATTAAAGTTTAAATATGGATGAATGATTAACCTGCAATAACTGCTTCTGCTTCTCGGTGCGAAAGGAAACGGGTTGGGAATACAGCATTGTTTTTAAGTTTATAAGGGGAACTTGTTGGAAAACAGTTGCTTATTTTCAAGGATGATAATTTTTACGGAGCAATATTATTTATCATTCATCGCTGTGTTTCTGAAATCCAATATTTATTCTCTTTAAGTTCTATTTTTAGTCTCCACCAACACCTGAGGAAAATATCTTCACCAGCTAGTTGCCAACCATGTCTGTCTTACATTTTATAATGAGCAGGTTGTGTAAAGAAATAGTCTTTTCTCCAAACACATCCGCATGACACATTTATGGTTATTATATTAAATGTAAAAGGGAGTTAAACCATAAGCCGGTCTTAAGAATTGTATTTCCTGCAGCCTGTTATGAAACATCAAATGTTATGTCTGGCTGCTGCAGAGTCATTATTCCCACTCAATTAATTAAAGATGTTTATTCAACATGAGTGCAGTTCTTCTTCTCTGTGTGCCAATATGAAACTCTGCTGTGCTCTCTGAAGGATTGTGAAGAAGGGATTTGTTGTCAGGATTTACAATCAGTAATCAGTAATCAGGTGGTTTGTCTGAGCTCTACAGTACATTCGATGTATCAATAGAGCCTTACTTCACTTGAAGCAGTCAATGAGCTGCTGTGAGTGTGATATGCCAAAGCACATTTTCCCTTCATTACAGCAAAAGGAAGCACCATTACTGAAACAAAACCTTACGACCTTTTATGCCGAACGGATGGAGTGATGGGCAAATGTGGTACTTAACTATACAAAGTGTGATCATAAAACAGCCATTATGTTATAAGCCATGGAGTTATGGACTCAATCAGGAGTGTTACTTTCAATCCGTGAAACTTGATATTTTCAAATCAATACTCACCGGATGCTTCTCTGTGGATTCTTGTTGTCCAGTTAAAATAATTTCAGCTTAAATACAACTTTGAAATAAAAGCAGGGACGAGAGTACTTATCTGAATTTGGTTTTAGGTGTGTTTTTTTAAATTTCAGTTGCAGAGTAAGAGAAAATATTTTACAAAATCCTGTAGAACCAGGGCTTCTGTGTATCTGCTATTTTTCTTTATTACTTCTATGCAAATGAGACCTTTTTAACCATGCGATGAATGAATATAAAAACGTAATAATAAACACAACGGGGAGAAAATTAAATGTAGGATAAGGGAATTGAAAAACACTGATGAATGAAAATAATAATGTCCTGTGAGCAAAGTGAAGTTAACTATAATAATGAAAATTCCATCGCTATAAACCAGTCACATTTTCCGCATTATAAAGTAATTGTGTGTGCATGATGGTACAATACTCATACCAAATTAAAAGTTATTAAGGTAAAATGTTGTTCTATTTTTTTTTACATTATGTTTAGCTACACTAGTGGCATGGCAATATCAGTCATAGTCGGTCCACCATTACGACTGACATATCTTGGATATATTGAAATCTTCATATTTTTATGTATGGTCCTCAGAGGATGAGTCCTACTGTTAGAACTAGCAAACTAAGACTGAAAAAGAATATTCCATGTTGTTCTCATTGCCTCTTTTGCTAAAAAAACTATGTAATCCAGTTTGTTTACAGCAATAATCTTAATGCACGCCAATCACATTAAATCTTGTCATCTGACCAAACTAGGGCAGAGGAAATGAAACACAAGCATGTACAGAATGTACCACAACAGTACATGATGCAGTTACACATTTGTCTAATTCCGGCATACTTAGTCCTTCCCTCTACAATTTTGAGAAAAAAACACACATAACTTACACATAAGTAAGAAAACCCCCAACCGAGGGGCTATTGGCTTTTGGAGGCTGATTAACAGTACAACAAAAAACGTATCAAAACTAATTAGTGCATTGTTTAAAAAATATCTTTGGCATTTATGTGCTTAAATTAAATGTTCATATTTCCGTGGGTAATGTTAGTATATCAGCATGGCAATTTTTATATGTCAGGCTCTTATCATGTGGCATTTTTAAAAAAGGTTGTAAAAGCTGACTTACAAGCCCAAACAAGCAGAGTGTTAATTCCTTTCTAGATACAGGTGTAAGTCATCACACATCTGCTGGTTGGGCACCTGCTGTCTTGCTTTGATGTTGTGTTTGTGTTAATGACATGTTATTTTAGTACATGTTCACACACAAACCTACCCAGCAGCTTGTGTTGTTATCAGTGCAGGTTTGTCTGATTCTGACGACCAACGTTTTATGCCCTTGGACTAAAAACAAAAATATAATTAGTCTTTGCTCTTGCTGTAAAAAGATTTAATCTCCAGCTTGAGCTCCACACTGTGTGAGGTGAAAAAATGAGACTGTCAAAATGACCTTTCCCCACGACGCACAGGGACAATTTTAATTGGCCCTGTTTTTGGTTATAAAAAGAAATCACCAGTGCACTGTTATGTTGCCATTTCACGAGGAACAAAAAAACCAAATACATTCTGGTTAAAGATTAAATATAATATTGTAAGTTGCTCTTTATCGACCCACGCAATGTCTCGCAGATAAACATCTTCATACTGATTATTTTCACTACTTTGTCTCAAAACGATACAAGATCAATACCAAATGAGGAGAATAAACAGTGTGCTTTATAGATATAATGTGTATAGCTATAATCGATCTCATCATGCAACTCTATAAGAAAGGTCATACCTCACAAACAGTGAAGCTCCTCCTCAACCGTTCAATCAATACTGTCATTTTATCCGCAGAAATAGAGTAAGGAGACATTGGCCTTCAGCACTGCACCTAGTTAGCGATGCATTTAACCTTTGGCTGGGTAGAGGCTCATACACATATGAAAAAAACACTTTCAACCTCAGTATAGCATCATTACAAAATATAGACATTAACTTATGATTCCCTGACAGATGGAACCACATTCCACAGATAACGCTCCCTAAACTTTCCCGATGTGAAAATATTTCACACTTTCAGCTCAGCTTTTCTATTGTATGGTTTTCGATGTTATCTCGTCATGTCTTGTGCATTATCTTGATTTTGCGTCCTCAAATAGACGGACACTCCTAACTCTGTTTACATTCCCCGTCACGCCAGATGGACCCACAGATGGACACAGCGACGTTCTATTGGTCCATCGGCTCAGTCGGCAGCCATGTTTCGGTCTATCATATCTCTCCGTCCAAATACCAGAATTAGATTTTTATTTCCCCGTAAATCACAGATTCCTGGTCATCTCACATATGACAAACAATAAAACTGAAAGAGGCAGAACGTGCTGTGACGCTCAGCAGATGCTGACACCTCCAGCATGTCACACAACAGCCACAAATTCATCCTTTTTTCTTTTTTCAGGGCTATGCTTCAGATGCTTGTTAGTGCAGTGGAGCTTTGTGTCGGGGGCTCTGACAGGGTCAGGCAAATCTCTCTCTCACAGCTCTCACTGTTTGGAATGATGCCGGTGTAAGAGCCCCCAACCCCCCCCCCCTGCCTCCCGCAGTTGCCATCCGCTGAGAACGACTGGACAGATAGGAGTTTCTGACCATCATTATCAGACAAATGTAGCCAGGACTCAGTCTTNCGAGAACGGACTGATTTATTCATTATAAGGACATTTGAAAGAAAGAACAAACTACAAAACATGCACATAAGATGTAATATATGATGATTACTGGCATACGTATTGTTATGTTTTTATTTCAACAAGGACCATGCAAATACAAATACATTAATCTCAGAAAAGAGAAGCGATTAATTATGCCAGATTTGAGCTAATAGCTAATTTTGCACCTGCACTTTATCTATTTGATCACACTGTTGTGTCTTATGTCTGTTAGTCATTTCTGATAGCATTTGATCTTTGTCTCATAAAACACAATGGTCCAATTACATAGATTTGAAATGGCATTTGAAATAAGCAGAGTATTACATTAAATAAAAAAGAATATTCATTATTATACAATATTTCACTAGATACCACCAATCCGTTATAATAAAACTACATACCACCTACATTTTTTAAAATTCGCTATTAGATCAGGGGTTTCCAAACTACGGCCTGGGGGCCAAATGCAGCCTGTACGGCATGCAGCAAATTCCAAAAGTATAATGGCGGTGTGTGGCGCAGTGGGTTGTGCGTCAGTGTTGGTCAGGGTGGGTCACAGGTTCAAACCCCACTGCAGCCAGCATGTCGTTGTGTCCCTGAGACACTTCACCCCAAATTGCTCCTGCGGGGATTGCCCACAGTATTGAGTATGTAAGTCGCTTTGAATAAAAGCGTCTAACAAGTAACATGTAATGTAATGTAATACGGCCCACACCAGAAGCTTGTGCTTGTCTTATATTGTACTTCTTAATTATAAGTATATACAAATATACTACACAGTTGTATTCACGTGTGAATAAGCCCCATTTTCAAGTAAATTCAGTCAATTAAAGGTGAAAACATTTTCAAACAAATCTTAGTTGATAAAAAAAAAAGCCCAATAACTTATTTCCATAACAAGCTTGAAACAAACCTTCATATTTCCCCTTATTCTAAGCAATCTGAAGCTTCTGTTTAAGGAATGAGCTTCAAACAAGATAAAGTAAAGCCTCTGGAGAGCTCTGATGTAGGTTGTTTGTTTTCTAAAAGCACATCGAAGTATCAAGCATAATTTACATAGATTTGATAGATTTTTCTTATCATTTAACTTATGAGGCAATACACCTCACCTCTGTACTGTATGTGGCCCTCAGTGAAAACAGTTTGGACACCCCTGTATTAGATTGAACGTGATTTTGAAAACACTTTATGTGCTTTACTTTTTTGTATTCACTGTGTTTGGAAAGTGAGTCCTACAGCCATTTCCGCTCCCCTAAAGTAGGAAAGGAGAGAGCTGAGCAGCTGTTCCAGCACAAGACTGTGGCCTTTCCATGTTGATGATTGATTCAGGTGCGGTGAGGAGGGAGAGGAGGGATCAGGCTTTGGGCTGTGTCCGTTAATCACACTGTATTACCACACAGGAGGCATTTATCACCAAACACCAAAGGCTTCAGTCCACGGGGAACACTGAAACCAATCTCATCGCTTACATGCTATCCATCCAGGTCTACGAAAAGCAGCCTTGTTGAGCGCTACCACATCCATTTTCTCTATCAGAGGGGTATGTTACACAGAAAAAGTAAGAGGCAAAGAACAGCGAGGACAGTGGGGGTGAAGATACTTTTGGGATAAGTCCCTGCAGTACTTTGTAGGAGTCTTTTTGTACCTCATCCAGTGTCACAGCCTTGTGTTGTGTCTCATTATGGAGTGAAAGCATCCAACTTCTAACATTACTGTGGAGGCTTGTTGTGTCTGCTGGTGATGAGACCATAAAGTTCCATTTTGTCTTTCATTGCAACAGAAATGACATTAGAGACACCGTGTTCATGAAACTTTATTGGCCAGTGAATTGCCTCGCTGGATGACAATGCAATGGGTTGCGGAAAAAGTTGAGCCAGCTTCAACTTTTATGCCAACAACCCTTTGTTTTATGCCAGGTCCCTCTAGCCGTAAAAATAAATGATGGGAATGAATCTTTCCACACAGTGCTGTTGTCTGTCTTAAAACGAGAGAGGATGATGTCGTGAAATAATGATAACAGAGTTTGACTGACAAAAGACG
Source organism: Notothenia coriiceps (assembly GCF_000735185.1). Taxonomy (NCBI): domain Eukaryota; kingdom Metazoa; phylum Chordata; class Actinopteri; order Perciformes; family Nototheniidae; genus Notothenia; species Notothenia coriiceps. The sequence continues at coordinate 648,301 of NW_011345321.1, read as the reverse complement.
TTTCTAATGATTCAATCAGGCACCTCATAACCTAAATGTATCTTCACTGTTTGGTATATCAGCACCTTACTTGGGTCTTTAAATTTTCCCACTTAGCGTTTCCAAGTGGTGTTATTGTTGTAGCTGCTATATTTTTGCAGAATTGCATTGTTAACTGAGGCTTACAGGGAACCAATTTGAACGCCATGGTGTAATTATTCTACAGTCATTACATTGTGCAAACAACATACACTTCTAAATGATAAGTACAAGAAAAATTGTTTTCTATTACCATTTAATTTAGATTATTCTTCACCAGGATTTTTTCGCTTTCTCATCTGGATATATTGTTTCAGGCCATAATCTACACCAACAAGATAAATAATTAAATCTGCTTTGGATCACAAGACATGGGGTGAGACAGTGAGAGGCTCACAGGCTAGGAACTAGGTTACAACATGCATCTATGCTTGTTATACTTTCACATAGGGCTGCTCAATTAATCATATTTTAATCGCCATTACGATTATGGCTTGCAACGATTACGAAAACAACGTAATTGAAATAAAACGATTATTTCTTTATTATTATTTTTTTCAAATTACTTTTTTTTTAAATTGTTTTTTCAGTTGAATTATACTTAAAGTTCAGGGTAATCAACTGTTAAAAAAATACTGTTAAAAAAAATTTCTCCAATAAATGGATTGTTTCAAAGTAAATGGATAATCATTTTTAATAATTGTGATATCAATTATTGACCCAAATAATCGAGATTATGATTTTTGCCATAATCGAGCAGCCCTACTTTCACAGACATCTTGCTTCTTCTTGGCCTCAATCATGTACATATCTCGAGCACATTTTCCAGACTGTACACAGGGTCCTTAAACTTCTCCCCCCACATCTCCCCATAACAATCCCTCTAATGACTGGCCTCCAGGATCCACATGTGCAGGTTGCACTCACTGCCTCTAACAACTGACATTAGCCAAGATAATGGTTTTCCCAATAGGGGGTCGTGTTTAAAGGCTGCGAAATAATATGCCTTTTTGCAGCAGGCCTCTCCTTTTGTCCCGGGTGAAGGCTAGAGTAAAAGATTATTTTACACTAAGAGCTACTATTATTGAAGAGATGTTAAGTTGCATGTTCCGGTTTTTGACAAATGGTCCGCACCATATGAGGTCTCTATAACGGCGGGTGCCTTTGAGTCTGTGCAGGTTTGTGTTGATTTACAGCTTCATATTGGATGTGTATGCTGGTGTTGGAGCTGCTGGTTCCTCTCAGATGGATCCATAAGAAGGTTATTGCATGTTCTCTGTTGGGAAAATACTGAATTTACTCTTCTAATGTCAGAGTAGCACATGATAACAAAGGCCCTTCGTAGCTGTGTACGTATCATTACCTAGAAGAGCTTCAGGACACACTGTTTTAGGCATATGTGACAACGATTGACATGATGTATGATTACATAGAAGAAGCTCATGAGACACTGTGTTGAACATATGATAGCTATGTTCAACGATTAAACATGAGAGAGATAGGGAGATAGGCATATGACTGTCATGTTTATTCCATACGCAGGCCTTAGCTAATCTGAACTAAGGCCAGAATACTGCTTTGAAACAGTATTCTTGCATCTTGTGACTGTAATGCTCTCTTGTACTGTGTATATAAGGCATGTCAAGGACACTATTCAGGGAACTATGTTGTCCCATGCAGCTCTGTGTGTGATGACTACTTCCATTCTTGCAAGGATAATAAATACAATCCTGATATTGAAGCTCAAGCCGGTGACGAGTGATACTTTTCCTAATATTCTCCATAGTCTGTTCATTTACATCATGCCTGTTTAATTGTAATGTAATTTTTTGCCGACATTGCGAGTGGTGTAAACAGAACAGGAAAAGCTGCACTTTAGACAACAAGTTTGTCCACAGGGAGTCTTTGCACAAGATGTATCAGCGTGACATTTACATTGAAATGGTAAGTGTGACCGAGTGAGGTTACATGTCTGACTCCTAGTGTAATTGTTTAAAAGGCAAAGAACCACACAGTCCCTCGGGACCTTAGCGCTGATGCTTGATAAGTTAGAGCAAACAGACGCCTGTTTATACATGGCTCTGATGAGTGTCTGTGTTTTGTCACTTTAGGAAGACAAACAACGTCTAAGCGAGGGCAACCACTGCTGCTTCTAATTAACGCACAACACTTGCAATCACAGCAATAAATGTGTCTGCTATGTAGTCTGGTAAAAGTAGATCAAAGTCAAAGCTGTGCCAGCAGTGTGCATTTGAGGTGAGTTTTTTTCTTGTATACTAGCGCTACAGGGAAATATACCCACAGTACAGTGCGGCTTTTTTTTATGTCGCCTAGCATTTGGAGGCCTTAGCTCAGTGGAAAAGTAGCAGAATAAAATCCCCCTTGTGTTGACAAGAGTGTCAGGTTGTTCAGAATTTATATTCATGGCTGCAAATGGAAATGGAACAACCACAATTGGTGTCCTGCAGTGCCAGTGCCAGTTATTGATGTGCAGTGGAGGGTAGAGATTGACATTTAACAGCGACAGGATGAGCGGCCTCTGACCTGCCGGAATACTCGGCAGCAGATGACCTGGCACATACAGAACGGGCTACTGTATGGTTTGTCTGTATAAGAGACTGATGGGAGCTGAGAGCAATGGGCTTCGGAGCAGAGGGAGTCATTTTCCCCTCGCCTCCACCTTGCCGCAGTCAGGGGAGACAAACAGGAAAATCGATACTCGCACTCGGGACAGTTCACTACAAGGTCCTTCCTCACGACGCTATCTGTCAGAGTCAGTCCCTCAAGCGGGATGGGAACTGCTGACAAGAAAGGTGTCAGGCCACGCTGATCACACTGTTAGAGAACGACTGAAGTCTTGTTCAGCACCGCGGACAGCTCCAGATAGACAGAGACAAAGGGCTCAGGGAGAAATGTTGGACTTCTTCTTCAGTCCTTTAAAACATGTTCTCATTGAATTCCAGCATGACATTAGTGAGTGTACAGCAGGTACTACTATCATATTAACATTTTATGGTTTTTATAGAAATGGATGCCAACAAACCTCTCAAACACCGAAGAAATATGACATAATAGGCTGTCGGCAGGACCTTGCAAACACACTTCTATTGCGCCATTAGTGATGGTTGTGTATGCATCTATGTAAACAGTGTTTTTTTAAAAGAAAACAACTCTTTTTTTGTCTTTTTAGGGATAATTTTAAATGTTATTTCTTCAATCTTTTTTTCAATCCATTGTTTCTATGAAAAATCCATTTACATTTTTTATTTTTAAAGTTTGTTTTATTTAATAATATTGTCTATTCTGGAACATATCCGAATCAAGTGGCAAATACAGGAACTATTTTACTTCTACTTGTCGTTATTGTTACGAGTTTTTGGCCATCAGTTCCTTCCATATTCATTGATAAGTTATTGAATAATTCCTTCTTTATTTAATTGATAGTGTAAAGTGTTTCATACGCGATATGTTTTTGAAAAAGAAGGGTTTTTAATGACCAGCTTGGTTGCCACGTTAGGATGTAAAACTCCAATTTGCATAAAACAGTATCTCCCCTGATTTCCAGTCAAATATCTGCTGGTAAATAAAAATTAAAAAATCTGAAAAATACAACTGACATTAAAACATTGAGACAAAACCACATGGGAGATGGACCATTGGGAGTCTAAGTACACGACTTGCACTGCTCTTTTTTTAATTCCTCAATCCATTCCTGTAATGGCCCTGAAAGTGTGTGGGAAACTGACCAACTGTCACGTTTTATCCTCAAGATTTGTGCTGTGTGTTTGTGTGTGTGTGTGTGTGTGGAGAATGAGGAGGGCCTCAGTGAATGCTGCCAATGGTAATGAAGCCACCACTATAAATGGGCTAGTCATTCATGATTAACTGGCGTGTCATGCCTGAAGTAATTGCCTTAATTAGCTATTGAACAGGTTTCAGGGTTAATGGGACAACAGGTTGGCAGTGAACCTGATTTACTGTTGGAAGTTAATGATTTTACTCTCATCTTCCCCTCATTCCTCGAAATGATTTGATTAACAGTACGGGAGAAACAGATCCCCTTGTTTGTTAATACAAAATCAATTTCATGGTTGGCTGAGCTATCTCTGACAGTGTTGTTGTTGGGCGAGCGAGGTCTTCAGTCAGCCACTGGAGACAGGACAAACACACAGAGGCCTGTAGAGGAGCGCCGACGGTAAATCTGCCTCTGAGAGCGTGTCGGGAAGCTGGCAGCTCTCCCACCCTGCCCACAAATTTACCTCCACTAAGCTTTTCTGTCATGACTGCCGGCCAATCCGGTGTGTTTTCCCTGAAACTGTGTTGGAGGAATAAGCCTATGTGAGTAATTGGGAAGCAGGTACCATAAAGTCTCTCCTGTGAGGCAGGATGTGTTTGGAAGTGTGTTCCGTGGGAAATGCCAGAGGGGAGAAAGTGTAGATATATTGTCCTCAAATCCTCCGATGCCAAGGCCACTTAATTGGCAAAACCTTGGACTGTTATTGAGTAGAGGTCAACATATAACGGCATCTTTAATGTTAACCTCCATTTCTCTCTGTTTAAACATCCAATTTGGCACTGGCTCTGTGCGGCATATTGTGCCTGCAGCATGGCTCGGTGATTTTGGCAGAGATCGCTTGCAATGCTCGTGCAGTAGCAAAAATATTACAGGCTTTGATTTTCTTTTCTTTGTGTGTCACACAGATTGCTTCAGCTTATAAAGGACATTGATTGGAATAGGTAGTTAGCCGCGGTGTGCATTCGAGCCAGCTGTGGTTTCACGGTGATTCAGCAATCAGGTCACTTTGTCTCACTATTATACAATTTACAATGAAAACAAAGAGTGCGTGGAAACTCAGCCGCACGTGTGCCAACTTTATTGAAACGTGTAAACCTCTTTGTTATTTCTGCCTTAAGCCGTGAAATTATTGTAGTTAGGACTTTGTTCTACGAACGCTGGAAGATGCTCAACTTTGTATGCATGTGTTCTAATGCTGCAACTATGATCCTTGTGTTTTAGAGCTAAGGTGATCAATGTAATCAACCATTGGGAAGTTATTCGATCAATTTTAGGTATCATTTTAAGCAAAACAGCCAAAAAATACCCTTCATCTAGCTTCTCAAATGTGATGATTTGGTTAATTAAGTTAATCAGTTAATTAAAAGACGAGAAATACAGTAATCGTCAGATAATAAATTATAAAAATAAGTAGAAATAATAAATGATCAAAATAAGTAAAGCTGTCTGATGCTAAAGAAGCTGGAGCTGGAGATTCTGCTTTCAGAATCACTTTGATAAGGCAATTAGCAAAATAGTTGCAGATTCATTTTATGTCCATCAATTTATCAACACATCGTTTCAGCTCTGAAGTGATTGGTATGTAAAGCCAGAACCAGCAGTTTCAACATTTTAAATACAGACATTTGCACTTTTAAAATTGCAGGATTCTAATTACATTTCATGAATACATCGAGAAAACGTGGCCATGGCGAATCCAGTACTTTGACATTTGCTGATACAGCCCTGCGACATATATTAAAGGCATGCATAGTGGAGCAGTAAAACGCTGGGACGTTTCTGCTGAGCTGCAAGAAAAAAGAAACTTTGCTCTGACCCACGAGAGTGATCAAGCTGCAGCCACAGTAGATTTAATGAAGTATGAGTGTCTTCTATAGCTTCACCTGGGTTGGAGATGAACAAGGGAGACATAAAGGGCATGACAAGTCATTCCTGTGCTGTGCTCCCTCGTGTGCAGTGTCACGAGAACAGCAACAAAGATTGTTTCACATCCCTCTTCACAGCATTATATCTATTGGCCTGAAAGTTTGCTCAGCACTCTTGAACTGTTATGACTCTGCACACATCAGTTTTTGTTTCACGGAAAACAAACAAGAGGTGACATGCAGTATATCCGAGACAGCAGTGTGATGGAGAGGAGGGTCGTCCTCACAGGGGGACGGATATAACCAAAGTGTCAGTGTTCCCCGGTTGCTCTGAAAATGGCAAGTCCTGCGCTTCTTGCTGATGACGAAGTTCCATCGTCTGCTGAGCAACAGTGAGAGGATCAGACACAAGTGAGCAACAAAGATAATATACAGACGTGTCAGTCTCCTTCTTTCACTCCCTCTCTCTTGCTTTTTGCTCTGTCTCTTCCTGTCTTTTTCTTCTCCCCGGAGCCCTATGATCTGCTTTCTGGCACTGCCGACTCCTTTGTTCGTTGTGCAAGTCGTTGAACTCGGATTGTCAATGAAACTTTGTGTCTGCAAGCCAGCTTAGCACCCAAAGTCCCACTCATCTGTCACACACATCAGTTACACTCTGCCTTCTGATGATAGCAAGGCTACAGCAGGCTTTTCACGAGTGATTCGTTTTAGAATATTTGATGTTTTTGTGCAGGTCGAGCAGAACAAATATTTGGGCTCTTGACCTGAACTCTAATTGAACCTGTCATGTTGTAACAGTAACATAATACACAGGGGGCTGCTGGGTTATTAACTTGTATTTATGGAACTGGCAAAGTTTGCCTCATCGCATGATGCATTTCCGAAATAAACATATTTACCGGTCTGTGTGAAAGTGTTCTCGAAGGTGCCAACAAAGCAGGACATTTTTTGTGATGCCTCAGGCTTTTGAAAAAGGGGAGAAATAGTGATGTGTGCTGTTGTTGTAGGGTCATTTCCGGCAGTTTTGTAATATCTTCTTTTTTTACTTTCATTGATTTATTTTTGGCATGTTGGTTTTATAAATGACAAAGCAGCTATGTGTAAATATATACCATTTTTGGTTTCTGTCTGATGGTGCACCACATTTTCCAGACTGAAATGAACTCAGTTTATAGCTATGAAATGTAGCACAGTCCTTCATTATCCCACGAGGATGACGCTGACCAGTGGCGGCCGCGCCCCCCCCCTCCTTCCACAGTTGAATTGTGGATTAAAAAAAAAAAAATATTTTTTATATTTTATTTTTAATGACAGGTAAATATTATATACGTTGGTATCAGTAAAATGCATAAACTACAATAAAATTATTGTTTAAAATTGTGTTACGATGTCTAAAGTCTGATTAGTCACCATGTTCTTGCCCTGCCTGGACCCGCCAAGCGTGTTATCATTACCCCCTCCTCTCGTACTGGGCGCTAAGAAAGAGCCCTAAGCCAAGTGCACGCAGCAGCAACATGCTGACTTTGCCTCTCTGTAACAACTATGCGCCGAAACATAATTTCCAGGCCCATCAGCTGCGTAGCAGATCTGATGGTCATAGGGCGCCAAATTTCAGCGCCCTGTGTGTCTGTGGTTGTATGGACACGCTAAGCCAAAGGTGACGCTACAGTACTTGAATGAGGATGGCTGCGGTTCTGCAGGTGGATGACTCCGGTGCTAAGTGATTCGCGGCACGCTGTCAGCACTTCACACATCTTACATGCTGATTTGGTACAGTTGTAAGGGGCCAATGCCTGTAGCACCATGGAGCATATGTGTCGGGTGGGCTGGACCTGTATTTTTACCAGGAAGGAGTGAGGCAGAGGTCGAGTTGTCGATTCTTGTTCAGTTTTCTGTGACTCCTCACCTCTCAGACTCAGCAGCTCTCAGAGTTGCGCGCGCACAACTAAAGAGACGCGCTACCATGGAAACCAAACAATGGTGTAGCTGTATTAAAGTCTGAGTGGAAACAGTCGTGAGTAAATCTGATTTTGTCAGAAATCGGGAGAAATATGAACCAGGGAGGAAACCGGGAGAGGGCAATGAAATCGGGAGTCTCCTGCTTAAATTGGGAGGGTTGGCAAGTATCACACACACACACACACACACACACACACACACACACACACACACACACACACACACACACACACACACACACACACACACACACACAATGTTCATATTTAGTCTCCTGATTTTAAATGGGAATTCAATCATTTGAGTGTTCCCAAAGCACCAGTGTTCTGCAGTTTGTGTGGGCCTACTGTACTGTTGCACAGTGTATACAGTAGAAACTATGTCCAGGACAAGGTAGGCTATTTGGAAGTTTTGGAAGTTTCATAGCTAACCACACTGAAGATTATGGATTATCCAAGTTTAAGCCTCAATTTGTCCCGTCCCGTCCCCCCCCCTCTAACATCACCAGAAGTCATAATTTAAGGGGTCATTTCTCAAAATGTTCTTCCGGGGGAGCATCCCCCCTGACCCCCCTAGTATGGTTTGGTCACCATTTCCATAGCCCCACCAAAAATATTTTCCACCAGCCGCCACTGACGCTGACATTTTACCTCTTTGATCTTTCTCTGTTTCTTCTAACTGTATCATGCTGCCATGAAATATGGTTCAAATGTATTCCTTCTAGGGGATGCATTTTAACATTGGTGATTTCTTTACTTAATATTTAAAACGGTCTTATACTTTGGTTTTTCACTAATTGCTTGCAAAACAAATGTTGTGTTGACCAGCTACACATCATCCTAGAGTCGTGAAGGGAACTTATTGTTTCAAAGTAACATGATTTGTTATCCAAACTCACTGATTGTTACATTGCTTTTTACATCTTTGACTGGAATGACACCTTCCCGATTGAATTATAAGTTTAAAGTATGAACTGGCAGTCCGCGATTAGTTGCTGTAAAGCCATTATTATCATTAGAAGCTAAATTGTTCCCTATTTGTTCCTATGGTAAACCATACCAGAGAGTCTAGAACAAAATGCCTAAGGCTTTTATTGTGAAAGGTTCAAACAGGAAGTGGCACAAATACAACTTTAAGGTTTATATTTAACAACCTTCACTAGTGGCAGTCATTGATCTTCATTTTGCCAGCACAGTAGTCTAGGTTAAATATCTGGGATGCTTTTTGAAGCTCCCCCTGTAATCAGAGCTAATCGGGCTGTAACAAAAGCCAAAGGGGCTGTGGGGCTGTCAGCCCAGAGCCTGGCTTCTGTCTCCCACCAGACTGTATTATAGCAGCATGACACAAAGAAGATAAATCATGGATGTTATCAGGTTAAGATCCGGGGCCGTGCGGGTGCTCCTTTGCTCTCTAAGTGATCAGGGAAGTTGAACAGCTTGTCTCCTCTGAGATGCCCTAAGCTGATAATGGCAAATGCTACAGAGCACTAAGCAAAAGCGGCTATCAAATGGCGCAACGCAAGACTGAGTCCTGGCTACATTTGTCTGATAATGATGGTCAGAAACTCCTATCTGTCCAGTCGTTCTCAGCGGATGGCAACTGCGGGANTCACAAGGTACAGGGATTAAATTGCTAAACGATAACTGTTTATATTCTTGTGTACATACACAAATTCATACAAACACAAATTCATAAATAGAATACAAAACAAGAATATAAACAGTTATCGTTTAGCAATTTAATCCCTGTACCTTGTGAGAATTGTGTCTTTATACCTATGCTTTATACCTCTTTTGAATAGTTTTATGTTTGGACATCCCTTTTGCTCCCCACTCAAATTGTTCCAGATCTTCAGTGTGTGAAGGCTTTTCTTCATGTTGACACATTTCACCATTTCATCACAAGCCAACAAAGCACACAACAACATCAAAACATTGAGAGCTTTATCCACCAAACGCAGGGGTTGCACACTCTTGCAAGCAGAGATTAGAGCGTGTGAAGGTGACACTACCTGTGCTTACACTTCAAGCGTGCCAGGTGCTCAGTCAATCTCTGAATCCAAATTGGGGAGCAGTGTGAGGCAGGCAGCCTCCCCACAGTATAAACTTACCTGTCACCAGCCCGCCCCAGATAAGGACAGATGACCTTTCTCCAGGTTGTTATAATAAATCAACTCCAGAGGCAGTTATTCCTGGCACGGCACCCTCGTCAGGCCTTACAGGTATCAATTGAGAAATAACACAGCCAGGCACCTCTGCTGGCATTTTCTGTGTCACTGTTTGATATGTCAATCTGTCAAGCAGAATTGTGAGTATGAAAGAAACACACACAAGGAAGGAAGTTCCCACCTGAATTAACAAGGAGTCTAAGCAAGTCAGCATGGTTTATGTGACTGTTGAACATTCTCCTTTTATCTCTTTACTGTGTTACCTTGCAATGATTATTCCAAAGAATCTGTAAGTAAGCATGATACAAAGCCCAAATTCTATTGGATCATTCAGGATACAATTGTAAAGTCAGCAAACATTGACGAAACAAATTTAGAGTAAACAATCTTACAGTATATTTTTTATTGGACTGTTTACATTAGAGGAAGCGTGTGGCGCAGTGGATGGAGCCGTGGTCTGGGGATCAGATGGTCACATGTTCAAATCCCACTGCAGTCAGCATGTCATTGTGTCCCTGGGCAAGACACTTCACCCCAAATTGCTCCTGTGGGGATTGCCCACAGTATTGAGTATGTAAGTCGCTTTGGATAAACGTGTCTAACATGTAACATGTAATGTAATGTAATGTAATGTAATGTAGAGAGCTAGATTGTTAATTTCTCAATTAGAGGGAAAACAGAGCCACAGTGAATTGCCCCTCTGAAAATAGGAGCATTTGAGCGGCCACCAGGCCTCTTGAGAATATTAAACACCACATCTCCGAATCGCTGCAGCAGCTGATTCATTCTCCTCACAATGATGACTCCATTTAAGTAAATCGGTGTGAGGTGCTTTGCTTCTCTTCTTTTTTATTTCAGTCTAGGGTGTGATCAAACACTGATCAAAAGCTGACTGGAAAGTAGGAGTTTAGCTCCTTGACAGCACCTCTGGGATCTAAGAGTTCATAAAGGCAAGCTGTTTAGAGTTAAAGCAAGGTATTTATCATATGTGATTACATGCATCAAATTAAGAAAACAACACTCATGCCAAAATAGTTTAACAGCAGTATTGTGACATTTCCATTACATTTAGTGAGGACATTTTGCCACAAAAATAAACCACAAGATACACAATTGCAGTGATTCAACATTTCTTACACAGGGAGGATCTAAGTCTACAAACCATCTTCCAGAACACTGCGACACAGAGTCCTTGCCAGGCACTCAACTTAAATGCCACATTTTAATCACACTATAAGAGCTGAATCAGACAATTGGAGATTCATATTTGCCGGAGCAGCAAGTATTTGACGGCAGTTTCAGAGAAGCTGCAAGCCTGGTCTGGCAAGCTGCATGGCTTTCATTACCTAGAGTGGCTTTTAGGGAAAGACGGTAAGCTCCATCCATACTCCATCTGCACCAAGCCAAATATACTGTATATCCATAGGAACTCAAACATATGCAACACTTTCTCCATTCTCCAAATGCTAACATTGCAGTGGTCTATAAGGGCTAAGTTATTCAATCAATGTGCACTGGGCTATAACGTTTAAAGACAACTCCCTGTTGGGTGCATCCTGTATCCAGCAGCAGATTTCCAGATAGAACTGGGCCACTAATCCCCTTTCCAATTGAAAAGACATCGCATGGCAAAAATAATAAATACATAATCTTCCTGATACTGATTAAAAACTTCCGAATACTGGGTAAAGTACTGCACATCTTTACTGAGAAGAATAAGAATGACAGGAAAGACCACAGAGATGTGTAGGTCTAGTTTGTCAAATAATAACAAAATGATGTCTTAAACCTTTGTTTCTGTTTGTTTTTTCTATTTACAACATACATATATATATATATATATATATATTGTTTTAACCTGCAATAATAGATTTTTGGCCACTTGAGGGGATGGTGCGAGAAGCTGTAAACACAACATTGTAGGTTAAGATGCTCAATCTGATAGCAATCATTTACCTTCTTGCATATTCAGCCCATATGGAGCAACATCAGCATTTCATTGGAGTTGTTTCTCTAGCCACCTGCTAAATGTAATGGGTGATTAAAATCCAGTGTCTTTTTGTTCCGTTTTTAATCTCCAACTCCTGCGGTAAATGTTTTGCTTCTAAATGCTCCATTATTGTCAATCAAAAATATAAGCTAATATGTCAGCTCTCCTTGAATGTTCTCAAGTCCTTCAGTAAGGAAATTGATAAAAGTTTCTGTTCCTTCTCCATAGTCTAAGTTGAATCACATTTAATGACTTGTTGTTGAACAAGTGCTCACCATATGCTGTTCCACTCTCTGAAGAGGTAACACTTAATTATCCATCCAACTGGATTACTGCTCAGGCCTGCCAGGAATGACGACTTGAATTAACGACACATGAAAAGCAATCTCCGCACCCTGGAAGTCCAAGGCCTGCAAAGGCACCCACACCTCTGCACATAATAAACACCCCATCATTGTGATGAGCACTTTGCCTCCTACATCTTAAGATACGACCAGAACTGTAAATCTGCTCAACTTTCCCCCTTCCAGTTCATCTGGGTTTGGAGGGCATCCAAATTACCCTGTTGCTTTACTGTAACTCATGCAGCTTTCACTTAGAGGAGTACCGCAGAGAGGCTTCAGATGACACAGAAGAAAATTCCAGCAAGATCATTTTTCAATTTACTGATATAACAGCATTTTGTTGTAGTTTCAACAATTTTCGTAACCAAAATGCAATTAATACTTGCAATTTTCAAACATTTTAAACCTGTAATACCTAATATTTTCAAAAATGTGGGTGCAGCAAAAACAAGTTGTGAAAAATATTGACATTTACTATAACATTATTGTAGCGACAGCAGGAAACAAACTAAGTCGCTGAGAGGCTGAGGCCGGGCCTGTTTGCTGTTGTATGACACGCTAAAAAAGTACTCGCTCAGATCTGAAGTTCTGTTTCGTAGTATGGTAGTTTAATGAAAAAACTCTGTGATCAGATATATACATTGTTATAATCAAAGCAATTGTAATCTTCCGGTCAACAAAAATACAACGGCCCTGTGTCACCCTCTCTTCCACACACCCACACGACCTCACACAGGTGAACAGGATTATAATGAGTGCCACCCATACCCATGTGACCCAAGCCAACCAATCAATATTGATCATGGCTCCTACAATTATATTTACTTTAAAGTAAATATAATGTTATAGGAAACCTATTTACACGTCACGTTTCTGGTCACCTGATGAATGCTAGTCCAATATTGACTCTCTTTTATCTCTGGTTTTGCTCTCGATCAACTCCTGAAGGAAATATGTTTGCTCTCTAGCTTCTAAATGCTAAACCGTATCTGTCATCTTTCTTATTAATTATTAATGTCTGAGCCCAAACCTAAAATAGGTGACCAACTCCTTAGGGAAGTATTTCGGTGTTAAGCTGCTGAATGGTACACTGTTAAGTATGTTTTGTGCTAAGCGGGTACTATATTGTACTATATATTGTTTTTAGAGCAAAACAGTTGCCTGCTGTGGCCAAGTATGACACTATGAGAGTCAACCAAACTGTAAAGCTAATGGGAACTTCATATTCATCCTTCTATATACATGGTTAATGGAAATATTGTCCTTAATAAAAAGAAAAAAATAATTAAAGCCAAAACAAAAAAAATCTACAATTACAATGAGGCAAACTCAGTCTGATGAACATAATGTGATAAGATTTAAACCTCTGAGTTTTACAACTATGACTTCAAATATGATAGATTGAATGGAATTGTAATAATAATTCAATTTGCCCACACATTTTGTAATAAAATGAGGAATCAACATCAGTGTTGGCAAAATGCAAAATGTAATCGCTGTTTAAGTTCATTTGGGTCGGCTTTGGTAATGACTCCCTCCCACATGCTGATTCAGGGAGATGCCCAGGTAGAAGTCATGCGCTGGTACAATAGTAGATAGATGTAGACATGCATGGTTCAATGACACAAGCTGTAAATGGAAGTGTTTGCAGCCCTTGCTGTATCAGTCATTATGAATAAAATATGATGTGTGGTGTTATTCAGCAAAGGACTGGTGTACATCATTGCTGTGCCCTGTAAGTAATAACTGTCTTTCAGTACCCCTGTAGGATTGTTATAGAAACTAAGGAAATGTTATTGTTATGATTGGTGGAAAATACATGTAGGCAGGAGATTGAATAGTTTTGCAGTAAAATCAAAATAAATAAAAATAAACATTGATTGATTGCAGTACTTTTCATCTATTGGGACTAAGCTAAACTAAAGCTACAGTAAGAGTAAGTAACTAAGCTAGAGTTTCCCTTATTGGCAAAACTTGTGATCTTCAGCAAACTGGAACAGAGATACATGAGGCCATAAAGCATAGAAGACTTTCCCTTCAACACCCAAAAGACTGACAACGATTATGTAAATGATCCCTGTGAATCAGCATTTTGAAAGCAAATTAACAGCAACTATGATCAAAACTGTTAATGAACATCCTTCAGTCTGTGACATCATTAAGAAATAATTTTCAACCAAGAAATCACAGTAGTTGCCATTGTTTTTTTACTATATGCACAACTTTCAAGACAGCTTTTTAGTCCACATGACACAAAAAACCTCGAGGACACAGTGATCTAAAAACATCATTAGAATCACAGCAGAGGACATCCTCTTTGTCATTGCTACATAGGCACATTCTCTCTCTCTGTGCTTCATCAAAGGAGAGCATCGAAGAGCGTCTGCACACCACTTGTGTTTTGGCTTTGGTCTCTTTGTACTTCTGAACTGAGCATTCATTATGCATAGGCAACAAAAAAGCCTCTAATGAAGATTTTATAATTGATCAAAACGGCAACATCAGCATATGCATAAAATTACCATGAGGCCACAGTTAAAAGGGGAACAACTAACAGGAATAGAAACAGGAAAAAGGCTGTGCTGCCCTTCACTATAAGTCTAAAAAGACCCATGATATTTATTTTATTGCTCTGGATGTTTACTGCCTGAATCTAAATAGATTCATGTACCTGCTGAATATGTGGCAAGGGATAGTGCAATTAGCAAGATTTCAAGGGACACCAATAAGCATATGAGCAGATTAACTAATGTGTTAGCTTGGCTGCCTCAGCATGATAATCAAAGTCAAGTTTTTTGGGAATTTTCAAACCCAACTTCAATTGCTAACAACATAGTGGTACGATTTTTCAACTGGATGGTGGGCTGCTGTAAACAATTCCTTGACGGGATAAATACATTTGTATTGAATTTAACAAAATAGAATTCAAGGAGTCCAGAGAGACAAACATGATTTTGGTTTTATGCCTGACCATTCGGGAATTATGGGACCCATACACACTAAAACTAATCATTTTTCCTCTTATGATTAACTAACTTACTTAAATCCGTTTTGTAGTTTATGCGTTTTCTTGTCATTAACAGAGAGGCAGAAAAACATGATGAATGACATCATGAGTAATGAGCTGACTGAATTGTCAAATCTGCATAATAAATGCTCTTCTTAATTGAGACATTGCTTTGCCACATTTTTTGAGAAAAGATATGAACACAGTTCTAAGTTCTACGCTAATTCAAATACTTTTTATTAAACGTCATCAAAATACCACCATGAAGAAACATATGCATCAGCATGAGCCTGATTTATTGTATTAATTGACTTGGTCAACAAAACATCCACCTTGACGTTTCTATGAATGTCAACCATGTGAAATATATGTTTTGATTTGCTATTTAACCACATATTCAGGGAATCTGTAAAGAAGTAAAACTATGATGAAGAATGTTGAATAAATCAGGTAGAATCAACAGCAAGTAATTTGTCTTCTTCTGATTTTAACTTAAAAACAAACAAACGGTGCTCACTCTCTGGGTGCTAAGAGGATGTTGTGTCCTCAGCTAAACTAGCAATTTCCTCTTTCTGTTGTGTGAATGACAATGCACAAGCATGAATGTGTTGTGTTCTGATTGAGGGACCTTGTGCTCAAACAGAAGATCGTTATTCTTCTCAGTTTTCATGATGTATAACAAAGGCTTGAATGGCTCTTCTGAAAGTATCTCAAATGTGTTTTTGTCATTAGTATTACATGTGATCATTTAAAAAAAATAAAGAATCTCTAGCGTGAAACATCAACATTATCTTTCATCTGCAGGGGATATGAAAAATAGTGGTTGGTATTTGCTCATATGCAAACATTCAGTGAGTAATCTGATCAAAGAAAAATGACAATACCCATATTACATGGAGAGCACTGAGTTCACTGCTACTTTATTCATGGCGTATAATGTATGCTGGAGGAACTTCTGACTATGTTTGATAATCAAATGTCCTTTCATCGTCGAGCAGCTGTAACAATAAAAAGGTATTGTTGTTTTTAATCTCATCGACAGAAATTCTGACTACACAAGGATGGAAGCAAATATTAAGCTGAACAACCGAAAAAGCTCAGTTTTATTTGAATGGAAAGCAACATCAGGTATTTCTCAGAAATACCGACCTTGTCAAAACAATTCTAAAGACACGGTTTACTCGTCCATATTCCATGTTCATTTTTCAATTGGCCTTGTTTTTGTGTGTTAAATTGAATACATCTACTCGAGACCAAACAGTTATAGCTAATGAGGATGTAACAATAAGAAATAATTTAAGCAGCTCTACACAGTGAAGGTCTCTGAAATCACTTGAGATGAAAACAACCTGCTCAGCAAGCCTTCTTAATGCAGCAGACAAAGTAATGCCAGGACGCTCCCCACAAAGCAACTTAAGAGAACAGCACTTAGAGGTATGTTTCTCCAAAAAGCCCGGAAGAGAGTCCAACTCACCCGCTTCCTTTCTCCCTTGACTGACAGCAAACTCCAGAGGAGCCACGCCGCAGGACACACACACTGATCCAGTCTGACACGCCTGACCTTTCCTGGGCCGCACGGCTGGCTCTCCGTGCTTCACGCCCTGCCCGGCTTAAAAGGCCACACAACGCCAGGCAGGCAGTGCCATCCAAGCCCACCTCAGCTCCCCTACAGCCATCTCAAGAGCTGGCAAGGTGAGGACCTGGGACTGCGGAAAGAAAGCCACTCAATCTGAGAGGCTCTCAACCGAAAAACAAGGGTATGCCATCTGAATTTGGCAGTGATGTACACTTAGTATTCCCCATTGCACCCTTAGGTAGAGTTAAGATTTTATGGATTATTTATTGCAAATTAACTATTCAACTGTACAAGGGTGTTTTTTTTCTTACTTTGACCTTATATAGCATTTGAAATATTTTAATTAAGGCATTGCACACAAAATTATTACGATTTTGCATTAAACCGTTAGTCATCTTAGTAATTATGCTGTGTTGGTGAAGGGGTCTAACAGTGTGTCTGCCAACAGGCTTGGTCGAGGCAGACTTATCTGAGAATAGATGCTGCGGGAGCCAGCTAAAGAACAAGGGATGCCAGGCCTAAGTGCAGAATAGATGCTGCAGCTGTGAAATGAGGAGCTGTCGCATCCACTGAGCACTTTCCTGAGTAAAGGAAACACTTGGCACAGCAGAAATAAATCATGTGCTCATGTACTTCAGTGTACTGTAAGATGTTTTTTTCAAAACAGAAAAGGAAATTCTTGTGTTTGTGACATTTGGTGTATGCTCTTTTCTAAATGTCAGTATCTCTGAGAACATGCAACTGACTTAAAGACTTTTAACATGTATTTTCTCTTTTAATGAATAGTCTGCAATGCAATTTAAAGAATCAGCAACTCTAACTGCATTGCAAAATGCACACATCTATTCTGCCAAGTGAAAACACACACACACAGAAACACTTACACATTGCTCATGCAGCGACTGGTTCATTACAATGCGGTCGCCTTAAGTAATTGTACTAACTGCATACATTTTCTCAAATTAGTAGTTAGCAATGGCAAATGTCTTTTCTACTGCAATTTCAACAGAAAATGTTAGAAGGAAAATGCATATCAAATAAACAGGTTCTACTTTTCTTTCACGCTCAGATATCTTTTGTCCATCTAAACCAAACAGCTTTGGATAATCTGAAGTCAGTCATGAGATAAGATGGCATCTGATTTAAAGACTTTGTGTGATACAACAGCAGTGCTCCTGTTCTATAAGCCAGTGAGAACACCTCAAGGGACTAATCACACAATGCAGGGGAATCTGTGTGTATGGGTCAGGTTTGAGTGTGATACACCCTTATTATGGACAATTTAACCATTAATAAAACAGAGGGGGATACCATCAGAGTCAAAGAGTCAGTCACTTACCCTTTAACTTACAATTATGAATTCACAGTATGTTTGCTTTCATGAAACTCTCAGTCAGTGTTCAATAGGTGCCATTGGAGCTTTGATCCAGAGACAATGAAAACACTGCAGTGTGCCAAATTGGACTGCAGGCTTCCAAACATCATTTCTGCTGTGAAAAGGGATTCCTTTAAATGCTTGAGTACAATTTATGAATAGCGCAAATTGGTAGAAAAACAGCACTGGCACAGCTGGACAGAACCAAGTCCATTGTGAGAGGCTGATGTGAACACAAAAGCCAGACAGATTTCATTTCTGAAGGTTAAGGAAGGTAAATGTTGACTTGGTACAATATTTTATGATAAAACACTTAGCAAACTGAGTTGGTTGCTGGGTGCTGGGTTCCAATGAATTGCCATTTTACAATCAGTGTATTGTTTCTCACTTTCTGACTAAACTACATCACTCAGGAACACCTTCCCATCTAATACTCTTCACTTAAAACAACAAATCACAACTTGGATTGTTTACATTTATCGTGGGGTTCTAGTGTTTGCATGCCTATTTGTACACATTTACCTTTTATTCCTCTGGGCTTCCTTCTTATCCATAATGACAGGTACACAGTTCGTCAGCTCAGTCCAGTCTGCATGCAGCCCGCAGCTCCAGCCGGTAGAGAACCGGGAGAAGAGCCAGGACTCCTCTTTCCCTGGTCGGTGACATGTGCATTTCTTCTGTCCTGGCTTGCAGTCGCACGGCTGCTCCAAGCGAATATTCCTCACCAAGTGCCTCCCGAAAGTGGTTCCTCCGGTCTTCTGGATGTGCAAAAACACTATCACGTCGTCCCCTTTGATGTTGAACTCCACGTGTCTGTCAAGGTCTCTTTCGGTGAAGTTGAATTTGGACGGTAGTTTAGGAGGGCTGTCATCCTCCAGGTCTTGATCTCTGTAGAAATCATCGCTGTCCTGGTACGGGGTGGAAAGTAGGCTTACCCCCCTTAATTTCTCCTCAGCCTTAAAGTGGCATGAATTGCTGCCAGCGGGACATATGTACTGGTAGCCTATCATAACAAAAAGGACAGCTAAGATAGGCACCAAGATGAGCTTACTGGATCTTTCGTCCATCATATCGAGATAGTTTCTTCATTCCATTACTGTGAATAATAAGTAGCACCCACGGGTTCTTCAGGGATCGATAGACTAATGCTCCATGTCTCAGAAAAGACTAAAGGTGCCCATTAGGTGCCACATGTTGATCAGCTAATAACAGCCTCCGAGGACACATAATCGGCACACAAGGGAGAAGTCCACCTTTTGGTTTCTTAAATACTGCACTGCGCTGGAAATGTTGTCTAAAGTCAAGAGTCATGGCATTCAAATTGCGGGCTGTCCAACTTCTGAAGCCGGTGTGGAGCTGCATCCGAGCCGACGACTCCCATACTCCGGTATCAAGTTTTAAATGAGGCAGCGGATGATGAGAGTTTTTAGGTTTGACCCCTTCCTTGTGTGTTTTCCCGTGCTGATCCCAGTCTAAATCGCAGTGTGGCTCGTTTCGGTGATAAGACTTACTTCAGCAGAGATTTGTGGGGCTGGATCCTCCGGCAGTGTCCTCGGCGGTCTGACTGACTGAAGCAGAGAGGAAGCTGCTGCATCCGAGCCGACAGATGCGTTATGCTCTCGCTGTGGTTGCGCTGAGAGAGCTCTATAGGCTGCATCCCATCCTGTCCACCCCATAATCTTGTGCAAAGCCAGAAGCACACGGACACTGAACTGAGGCAACATGGAGATTTTAACCACATAAATATAAAATCCACTCTAACTTTTTTAAGTGCATTCAAGTTAGACCTTTGATGATTACAAAAAGCACTGGTCTCCATGCTTATAGCTTGTGCAATGATACAGCCCATCCTTTTTAAATACATACATTTGCTTAAAAAGAAGGAAAAAAGGAAAAGGAAAATAGACAGAAACAATAAAAAAAAAACATCTGGTTTCTTTGCAGCAATATGGTTATGTTCAGAAATCCATTAGAACAATAAACATTGGTAGGCTATACATATTTTTTACGAATGTATTATCTTTTGATTAACTGATCTTCATTTATTGTCAATGGTGGCAACAATTTTTGCATTTCTTCTTCAAAGTAGGTCTACTTCATACAATTACACAAAAAGATTAGAAATCAAACTAAAAGATGAGAAAAAAAGAAAGATAAGGTGTAAGCTATACAAAGGTTACATTATCAAATTAGAAATGTGTTTTTTAAGGTATTGTAGATGACCATATAGTTGATGGCTTTCTGATTCGTAAATCCTTTAAGTATTTCATTTCATGCATGAAGTGTTGAACATTGGATTTCCGTTGAGGACATTTGCATTTATGGATATACTAATGCAAAAGGAGAAACATATATTAAAAATACCTAAATGCTTCCAGATCCTATAATAAAGATGAATCTTCTTCTGCAAGTCCAACATTTATTCAAAAATAATTCCTACAGTGGAAATAAACATACCTAAGACCTTGTGTGTGTATATATATACATATAGCCTACATATAATAATAATAATACAAAATAATAATTTGTATGCATATTTTAATATATATATATATTAAAATATTAGTCCTACTGCATAGAAATTATTATTATTTTTAAGATTGTGGATGCAGTGAAATGGTAACCTATACGTTGACAGTACACTGCATGTTGTATTGCTACGCTGCCAACCTTTCTCTGGTTCTGCATAAGCAGCCATACAAGCCACAAACACAGACAGGGTGGGAACTGACCAACCAAGTTAACATATGGAAAACATACATCCTTAAGAAACCAAAAACACATAGCTGATAATAGATGGAGAAAATGCATTCCATATTGCAAAAACATAAATTGTATTATTATTATTATTATTATTATGAGTGTTGGGGCTAAAGCACTGAGCATGTTTTCTTTTGCTCCACTGTATGCTAATAATTTTTTGTTATGCTGACCTGCTTATTATACCATGTAAATATGTACATGTCCACAAGAGTGTGTGTGTAAGTTTATGAAGAAGTGTTAGTGTGTAGGAATATGTGTCACATCATCCCCGTGTTTTGTTTAACCTATGAACTGTATGAGCCATTGTTTTGTTATCAGCTCTAATTTAACTTTAAATATATCAACGCTACTTTTTATTTTATTTTTATTTATGTATTCATTGTTATTTCATTTTGTATTTCAGTTTTGTTTATTCCTGTTTCTTTGTTGTGATCTGCCTACACTTTATGAAGAACAAATATAGATTGTATTCTGAACAAAGGGCATCTGTTTAAATAAATTCACCGATAATGTTAATGATAATGAATGCTAATCTCAAGTACTTCTTCTAACAAAGACAAAAACATCTCTAGGCTATAACATTACACTAACACACCAACTCAGTGCAGTGGTGTGCACTCAGCAGTGTGACGTTGGCTGCTGCAACATGCTCCAGTGTTTGGTTGATGTTTGAGCCTCAGCCTCTTTAGCTGTCTACCGCTGTGCCAGAATAAATTACAGCTTTACCGTCCGGTTTTTGAATACTTTAGGCTGACTATTAATTATTGTGCTCAGGCAAACACGGTGACAACACGTAAGTTAAAATAATGAAACGATTTGATTTTTTTTCATTTCATAATTGTTTCTAACACGTATAACGGTTAGCGCGAGCCACCACAATACGCTGCTACCCCGGCAACTTAAGTTAGCTAGCTGTGCTGTTCGCTGCCCCAAATAAATGAAGCTGGCTTTGTATGGAAGAAAGTGGCCAGCATCGCTAACGGGGTGAGGGATATGTTATTTGTAACACTGCCTACTAATGGTTATGTATTTTATTGTACACAGCTTTGTAGTAGGTGATCTTTGTAGTCTCTAAATCACGGTAGTATAACGTTTTCATTCACGACAGGCTGTTTACTTTTATGCTACAGCTAACTTCAGTCGGTCTTACCCAATTGCACGTACGTTATTTTAGTAGTAGTAAGAAGTAAGGTCTAGTTAGAAATACAGGTCAATGCTATTTTCACATGTAGCTAGCATATTCCGCAACCATGTACTGATTGTGTATCATGTTGGAGGGCTTTGATACAAGTCTACGTACACCGGTGTTTCTTGTTAACTTAATAACATAGTAGAGTAACTACGTGGCACTGACTGGCACTTCTCAAAAGGCAAAAATAACTAGCTAATGTTAACCTCTACTGACGACGCTGGTGTTTGCTTTCTGCCACTGTAGGTTCATGTTACGTCTCTCCAGAGAAAATGAGGAACGTTATTGTGCTGTCCCTGCTGCTGCTGCTGAATATACATCATGTCACATCGGCACCCAAAGGTGTCACTGCCAGTCTTAGAGCAAAGTGGAGCATGACGCCTTTCCTGTTGGAAACAAGGTACTACTCACCCCTCCACATCATGCTGCACTCAGACCTACAGACAGGGCCACAGCCAGGATCTCAGGGTTGGGATCACTAGGCCAAAGCCCCCTAATTGCATCTTTTATACCTCTTAAAATATGTATTTGTTTAGTTGAAGATATCATTATGTAACATTTCAGCATTGATATGTCTCAAACATCTAAACCTATGTTGTGTTAATATATGTGTACTTGCGTTAACCCAAATGTTTCCAACAAGTTAAAAACCTAGAGAAATGTGTCATTTTATTCAATTGATCTCTGTTATGGCGTTGTCCCCTTTTCACCTTATGCTTATCGGCTACAAGCTGTCATTCATTTACTTTTTATCAAGATTCAACACATTGTTAACACAATGTTTTAGAACTTAATTGTTGTAACTATATGTTTTTACTGAATAAAGGATGTTAGTCATCATCAGACTTCACCCTCCTAAGTTTTCAGAGAAGCTGAGCAAACTTAACAAACTTGAAAATGTATTGGGGGGGGAAAAGATCATCTTAAATCAAAAGTCAATTGTGTAATAAAGTGCAGTTTTATCTTAGATTTTCATACGAGCTTAAATAGCAGCCAAAAGTTGTTCATATGTTTAAAATTCTCCTTTTATGGTGTTACTAAAACTATTGGTCATGCTGCATGCCTGTAATGGCCCACTTATTATCTTAAAATATAAAAAGATGATGTGGCAGACAGAAAATGGTTACTTAAGTCCATACTGTGGTGGTTACTGAATAACTCTAATATGTTCCTTTGCAGTGAGTTTATTGCAGAAGATGGGAATGAGAAATTCTGGCAGTTTGTTGACACAGTGAAAGAGCTCACCGTATACAAGCAAGGAGGTATGTTGTGTAAATCTAAAATTAATTTTAATTTTTGATACTCCTGAGAGGTCTGCCTCTCTTAAAAAAACTAAAAAAAAACTAATTATTTCTAAATTGTGTTGATGTGTCTCAGAGTCTGTGCGGTCGTACTACAATTTGATCATTAAGAAGGCTGGCCAGTTCCTCACAGATCTTCAAGTTAATCTCCTCAAATTCGCTATGTCCCTACGGTCGTACTCACCAGCTGTTCATGCATCCCAGCAGGTATGTTGTAATTACAATAGTATCATTATTTCATAACTCTCAAGAGCTGCATCGTAACATTACAGTGAGCCAGCTCCACTTCTTTAGCGCTTGTTATATTGTCCGTCTAACCAATTCTTGACCAAGGAAGCTCTGCAGGCCTTACTTACAGTGTTTTTCAATTTCTTTGACACATTTCATTGAATTAATGGTAGTGAAAACTTCTACTTTATTATTTCAAAATTCTTTATTTAAATGACATTAGTTTTAAATATATGACTCAGTAAGCTGCATAGTTATAGTTGATGATAATACTGGGTGACTCTTAATGAAATGTAAGCACACTGTGTTCACAGTTCCTTAGCCTATACATTGCAGCTTCAGCAATGATGAGGAGTAATTTCATTTTGGTGACAGCAATGCACTGGTTGATGAATTTCTCTAATCTAAAAAGATGTTTAGCACTTGAATGTATAATAGTCTTTTGTTGCTGAAATGAAGTGGGATTGAGAATATCGAGGATAAATAAACTAATTTAGCTGTGATTCAGTTTGGCCCATTTTAAAGAGTGAGAGGTCGATGCTAGACCCTAGCAGGGTCATGTTGATGTTTGTGTGTTATGGATCATTCCTTCACTCCTCCACGCTCTTTTACAGATAGCCAGTGATGAGCCTCCGCCTGAGGCTTGCCCTGCCTTTGTCTCCATTCATGGTCAGCATAGCTGCAGCACCAAGGACATCAAGAAGCTCCTGAAGGCAGCTGCAGGCAGGTAACACTGAATGCACTGGTTTGCCCTCTGTCGATAAACTATCTGTATAACAGACACATATGAATAGTTTCACAGTACATTTTTATATGAGTGAAGCTTTACTGACTTTATGTTCTTCTGTAAGAAACATAATAATTGTATTCATGAAACGTCTTTAATAATATTTTTTAAATGTTTGCAGGCCCAAACCACATTTATATAAGAATGACCACACATATCCAGGAGTCAATACCACAGAAGTGCCAGTGGTTATCCTCTACGCTGAGATTGGAACCAAGAAGTTCACCTTGTTTCACAAGGTGCTGTCAGAGAGGGCTGCAGAGGGAACGCTCGTATACGTGCTGCGGCATTTCGTAGCGGTGAGTAGCAATCTATCCACTGATTCAATGTTAGGATTCCTGTTAGTAACAGTGAAAACATGTATCTCGTCATCATAATTTGAAAAAAAAAAGGATAAGGCTTGTGATATTAATTTTCTTTCTGATTATCAGCAAAGTAAATTAAAGTATCACAACTACCAATTAATTGATCTTGCTTACAAGTATTGCCTTCACAGCCAAAATGTAAATATAGCTCATTCCTCTTTGCCATAAGACCCTTCTGTTTTATCTTTACTTTAATGGCATTTTTGCAACAGTCGATTCCTCAAAAAGTAACGGATACAAATGTCTTTGAAGGAATGAAAGGTGTTCTTCAAGTGAACACTTGGGTGTGAAAGGCATATGAAAGCATGATGCAGTGCTTTGAATTTCAGTGTCAAGGTTCAATGTGGGTCAATCTTAAGTTTCTTCTGTACAGTATATGGGGCCCGTGTTTTTCTTGTTCCCACTGGTAAATTGGATTATAAAATAATAACTTTTAATGACTGTGGCAGAAAAGACTCCTGGTTAACAGTTGGTCCATCATATACAGTAGCTATACAATGGCCAAAAGATCCTGGATATTACAGCAATATGCAATACACTTGGCACTGATGTTTGATGATAAAGTCTGATTTAAATCCAGGGTTCTGAAAGGTTTCTGCTGGGGGTCAGGGCTCTGTGCGAGGCAGTCAAGGGTTAACTCTTTTCTTAATTGGAATAAGTCAAGCCCAAACAATAAAACCCTATCCAAGAACATTAGTCCTCCACAACAAGCTGTGTGGTTGCTCCAGATCAACGTTTCTAAATTCCACCAGAGTCCAATAATGGTGTGCTTTATACAGCACAAGCTGACTCTTGCATTGCTAATCGTGGTGTTTGGCATGTGTGCTGCCGTTTAGCAATAGAGACCCTTATCAGTTCTGACTAACAGGGGTGGAGCGCTATTTGTTTAAGTCCTGAAGTACGATTAAGAAGTGGCTCCTTTTGAAGGCAAGTGGCAAGTTGGATCTGTACATTCATAACCCTTACTAACAGTGGTTTAGAAACATTAGGCAGCAACGGATACATGCCTAATCTATGTTATTTAAATCCACATACTGACCAAATTGGCAAAGAATAATATGTAATGTGGTTAAAGCAGAAAAGTCAGTACAAGTCTGCATCGGTTTATAAAGGGTCTTACAGCAAAAGCTATCCACAGCTGCTTTATAGTATGATAAGCTTCTCCTTCAGTTCAACACATGGCGTTTTGTTTGGGTGGGCTCCTGCACCTATGCCCACTAAACTGATCATGTGCTGACGTTGCTTCAGGAGGCATTTTGGAAATCTGTAGTGACTGCTGCAACTTTCAAGTAAAGCCAATTTTTGTGCGTCAGCATTCAACCTACTGCTGTGCAGCTAAGTTGTTGTTGCTCCTAGGCATTTCTGTTTCACAATAACAGCACTTACAGCGTACTGTAGCAATATCTAGCAGACCACCAATGTAATTATCTTATTAAAGAAGAAATCTTATCACAGTGCCTCTTTGAAAGTATCTTTACTGTTACCTACTCCACTCCCAATGTCTGTGAATGGAGAGCATAATGTCTGTATGCTTGATTTGATTTGCCTGCCAGCTAAACCCACTAATAAGAACAGCTGTTTACATCATGTTTTTATTCAGTTGTATATAGGTATAGGCAGACAGCATTTCCTATGGGATGTGTCTGCAGTCTATTATCACAGTACCTTTTGACAGAAAGCATGAAAACAGAAATCTTTTCATTAAAGCCTTTTCTCCGCTTCCCGCTGCTCGCAGAATCCAAAGCCTCAAAAGATGCTTTTATCTGGGTACGCTGTTGAGCTGGCTATCAAAAGCACTGAATACAAAGCTGTGGATGACACCAAAGTAAAAGGTCAGTTTTGTGACTTATCAAACATTCTGTGCTGGACTCAGCTGAGTCCACGGCAATACAACTAACATCTTGTGCTTTGTAGATTCACTTGTAAACGCGGAGGATGATAACACCGATGAAGTCCAAGGGTTCGTCTTTGGAACGTTAAAGTGAGTTGCTAAAGTGGAACATGTCATTTTACCCAAAATACTTTTTCTCTGTTGCACTTTCTGGTGTTGTGATGTTCTTTTGGTGACTTAATGATGAAAACATATTTGTATATGTATCTTCCTTTTTGTTTTTCCTCTCTTAAGGAAAGCTCACCCTGAACTCCAGGAGAATCTTGTCGAGCTTCGAAAACATCTCCTGGAGAGTACCAACGACATGGTTCCTCTCAAAGTGTGGGAAATGCAAGGTATCTATTTTCTGTTTGAGTTGTTCAGGGCTCATAAAAAGAAAGAAATATATACATTTAGAATGCATATGAATGAATCCAATGTTAATTAGTTTGTTTTAGATTTGCTGCATATTATAATGCTATTGTTGACTGGTGGTTATTTATTTGTTGTGTTATTGTCTTCGACTGAACACTGCATATGGAGTGACATTTCCATTTCATGTGTTTCATTTGTTTAAATATAATGTGCATTTGTAAATGTTGATGAATTGATTGATCTCCACAGATCTGAGTGTCCAGGCAGCTGCCAGAATCCTGTCCGTGCCAAAGTACGACGCTCTGAAGCTCATGCGAGACCTCAGTCAGAACTTCCCAAGCAAAGCCAGGTCTGAAAGCTCATCGGATTTTCTCTTTCTGGCCGACTGGATAACACATTTGGGACCATTCCAAAATCCATATTGTTAGAAGCCTACTCTGTGTTACAATGTGTGAATGGAGGCACAACAGACGCTGTTATTAATGTGCACATGAAATATGTCTTCTGTTAAACCATTCATTTGAGCATTATCCACAATAAATACAACTCGCATACAGAGATGGAATCAGCTTGTTGATGTTGGCTTATCTTTGCTTAGGCAGTTTGTAATAACTCCAAAAAGTGCTGAGTAAGAGTCAGGTGTTTATAGGGAATTGACCATCTTGAGGGCCGACAGATTTTTGAAGATTAAAACTGGCATTTTATTGCCTGCTTGGGATGTGGTAAAAGCTGATGGTGACTGTACATGTTTTACTGTTCCCACAGATCACTGACAAGAGTGGCCGTGAAGCAGGAAATGAGAAAAGAAATTGAGGAGAACCAAAAGGTGCGCTATACTGTAATAAGCCGTGTTTCCACATTACAGTGCAGGAGGCTGTCTTTAAGAACATCCTTAGCCATTGCACACATTTTATTTTAACTATGAGTTACTAATCTGTGTTAAACAACATCAGATGTGACATTTTTTTTTCCCCCTTCTTCTTAACGGACATTTAATCCCTTGTGAATACAGCTTTATCCTCTGCACCTATTTTCTTGTGGAAACATCAGACATTAAAGGTAGAAAGGGTTTTGGCATTCGGCTTAAAAACGTTGAGCTTTTTCTTTCAGCGTCTCGCTGAGACCGTTGGTGTTCATCCGGGAGACGGGGAGCTCTTCATCAACGGACTCCACATTGATCTGGACGTTCACAACCCTTTCAGGTAGGAACACAGCAGGGGAGAGCAGGTATGTCTCTGCTCTCCCCAGGGAGCCGCAGACCTTTTGCTCTGCCTCAGTAATCCTGTTGCAACAAGATCAAAGTTTAGTGCACCGCAAAACCTCACTGCTAATTTGTATGAAAAAGAAAAACTAACTTGTGGATTATTTTTTTTACAGCATTTTAGACATCCTCAGAGGAGAGGCCAGGGTCCTGGAGGGGCTTCATAACCTGGGCATTAAAGGAGAACATCAGGGCAAGCTGCTGAGGTTACCTGTGAACGCTGTGGATGACAGTTATGCCTTAGATATCAGAGATCCAGCTATAATGGTGAGTCCTGTCCAAAAGCATTATTCTTCTGGTCCACATCCACACTGGAGGGGCTTTTTGTTCTTTTTACCAGTGTGTGAATTAATCTGTCAGTCATCAGGCTACTGCAGCAGTCTCCAGCCTGCCAGAAACTCCAGGTATTAAATTGGAGATTCAGCCAAGAAAAGCTATCAAATTAAAGACTTTTCATTTTAGCCCCTCTGGCTATTTTAATATTCCCTGAACTAGAAAAAGGGCAGAGAAATTAAATTTCTTAAGTATTACCATATTCAACCAAGAGGTCTGTCGGTTAAGCTTTTGTCTCCCCTTCTAGGTATGGAGAGTGTGTAACATTAGGTTGTTAAGAAAGACACACACACACACACACACACACACACACACACACACACACACACACACACACAGAGTTAGAGAGATAAGGATAGTGTGCCAGAGAGGCAAACGTTTGCACCGTGGAGGCTTATACCCAAAGTTACAGAGAGGAAAACCACTGTTAGTGCCAGTTTGGAAATGATGGATCGTTTTGCAACTATCATTATAGTCATTAATCATAAAGAGCCAAATGTAATATTTTACTACTGAAGAAGAGCTTGAAACAAGTGTACATGTTAAATTCTGTCCACCAAACCGTTCACTGTGCAATGCAAGAGCGTTGTTTACATGCATGCAGTTAGTTACCTGTATATTGAGAAGAGGTTACTCTGTCCTTGAATTTTATTTTGTTATACTATTAGAGACTTATGTGTCTGAAAAAGGTCA
>NW_011345321.1:609970-618781 GCF_000735185.1 Notothenia coriiceps | reverse complement strand
CGTTTTTATATACTTTCTGTGTTGAAGTCTGCTGGTGTATCTTCATTATTGTCATGACGACGGTGTAAGTATGTTGCGTATGAAAAGCTTAGATCGCAGGTTCCTCAACAGTCTGTCTTCACGCGGATGTTAGTATTTTTTGATTTCTTTGATGGGTACAATGTCACAAAAGCGCATTGAGCACCAGGAAAAGCGCTATATAAATGAAATGTATATTATTATGATAACCATTTGAGAAATGTAAGCACAATGTAGAAAAACACCATTCAGAGATATTTCTACTCTAGCTGATCTGTTACTTGTATTTAACTGACGAATATCACATGTTCTCACATTCCGTCTATCTTCATGCCCTTTCCAGTGGATAAACGACATAGAGAACGACCCTCCCTACCACAGCTGGCCGCGAGGCGTTCAGGAGCTCCTCAGAGCCACTTTTCCAGGAGTCATCCGGCAGATCAGACGCAATTTCTTCAACCTGGTGAGTCCCCCGATGGCCCGAAATGCTGCAGGGTAGTGGCGATAAAGAGTGTGGAATTGAGAAAGGTCTCCATTGTATTGAAACTGTAAAACTCTTCAGATGCGTCTCACTCTTTTCTGCTAGACAAGGTCAATACAAAAAATGGAATCGTGGGTTTCTTGCAATCCTAACATTCCAGTTAGTACATTCAGAGAAATGGAATGCTGAGTACATTTTGAATACCTAACATGTGTATTATCCAAACTGTGTTTTGTTGTGTCTGCTCAACTCTTATTCATTTATGATGCGAGTTGAATAAAGGTCATATGGAAAGGTATCATGATTCAGATTTGACGACGCCTCTGTTTTTAGGTGCTGTTCCTAGATCCAGTACGGGAAGAAAGTGTTGAGCTGGTGAAACTAGCAGAGCTATTCTACAAGCATAAGATCCCACTGAGGTTGGTGCTGTTATTTCTCACACCTCCACAGCTGTGTATATGGTCCACCCTTAGCATGTATAACCTTAACCAGGTAGTGATTCTCATTTCACCTGCAAATTGAAAACTTGTTGTGTCCCCCCCCCCTCCTGTAGAATTGGATTTGTGTTTGTTGTCAACACCGAGGATGAGATTGATGGCGCCTCAGACGCAGGGGTTGGATTTTACAGACTGCTGAACTACATCGCAGACGAGTATGATTTATCCCAGGCTCTGATATCCATGGTCTCAGTAAGTAGATCACATGTCTACATTTGTATTGTTTTAGAAAGCAGTTTTTTAACAACATCTAATCCAAACAAACTCCACGCCAGTTCAAATCTCTTCGTGCCTCCGAAGTCAGTTATGTTATTGTGCCTTGTGTTCCCGTGGTGTTTGAGACATTATTGATGAGAGAGATGAGTCAGTTGGATTTTGCCTCTCCTAACATCTCACATTGAAATAGCCACTGTTTGGAACTATTGACAGTTCCAGGTGTCTGAGACGGTGAACTCCATCTGACTTTCCACTCTCCTACAGTTATACAACAAAGTAGATGTCGGGGAGACGCTGTCTGTTGACACAATCTCTGATTACCTCAAGAGAAAATTCCCTAAAACCGACGCTGAAAGGATTCTCAGTGTAGAATCTGAGTACGATGACAAAAGAAAGGTAAGCATACAGAAACGAGCTCTCCTTTTTACATGAACTGCTTGTAAGAATGAATCAAAAACTAATAATCAGGAGCAGCCAAAGATGTAATCATTGATTTGTGTGCTCCAGGAGGGTGCCTTCTTCTACAAAAGGAGTGGCCTTGGTGCCCTCCCGTTGGCTTTATTTAATGGAGTCCCCTTGAGCCCCGAAGAGATGGATCCAGAGGAGCTGGAGACCATTATCCTGCAGCGCATCATGGACACCACCAACGCCTTCCAGAGAGCTGTCTTTATGGTACCACACTAAATCTTCGACAGAATCTGTACAGAAAGTGACTCACGCTTCATGTACCACCTGCCAGACCTACATCTCTCTGAGCCAGCAGTAGAACATTTAGATAAATATAGAAAATGATACAGTATTAATGAAATGAAGTAGAGAAACCATAGATAAGTGCACCATTAGCAGTTGGTCTATAGTTTGCATACAAGTAATATATATCTTATTTATTTGCCCCTTTTGTTTGTTTGTTCACCATGTAAAGCGGCCTTGGGTCCCTTGAAAGGCGCTATACAAATCTAATCTATTGTTATTATTATTATTGCCAGGAATTTCTATTTGAGAGTGGTCTATTGCAGAATATATGATCAAACTGAGCTAATCCTGTGTGCTAAACATAATTGGGTAAATCTTTAAACATTGTAATTTGCACTTTTACATTTATAGTTTATACCTTTTCCTTCCTAGCCCTCAACATTATAGCTTTAGCAGACGCGTGCATCACTGTTAACTTTTTAGAAGTGCGGAACAGGCAAGATCCAGTATGAATGTATGGATTGCTGTTCTCTCTCTACAGGGTCAGTTGACTGAGGGCTCCGATGTGGTGGACTATCTAATGGAGCAGGCCAACGTGGTTCCCAGGATGAACCCTCTTATTCTAAGCACTGAGCGGAAATACCTCGACTTCACTGCCAAGCCAGGTGCCCTGTACATCCTAAACTATTTATTATTGATTCCTTGCTTAGGTTCCTCTCATTTCCTCCTAACACTCCCAACTCCTCCACTTCCTTGCTTTGCAGTTGTCGATGAATGGGAGGACACCACTATGTTTTCATACTACGACTCCAGAGACAAAACGGCAGTGGTGGCCAAGAGAATGAAATACTTTACAAATAACGGTAAGAAGTTGCTTGTTATTGAAATCTTGGCTCCTAATGAACTCTTGCAGAAGAAAACACGTGATTTAATTTCCACAATGACTTGCAACAATTCAAATCATTAACTCAAGCATCTGAATTCTTTCCTCTGTGGACCAACCACTCTTCATTTACATGTTGATTTCTGTAAAATAAGCATTATCTGAACAAGAAGTAATCCTTCACGGCTTTACTGATCTATGAAAGTGTGAAATTGACCTTTTGTAAAAGCCGGCTGTGCCTCCAGTAAGATAATTGCTGGGTCTGCTGACTGGCTGTGGGCCGACACTCTAAACGGTCAGAGCTGCATTTCACTGCTCAGGCCTGCAGTGTGGCTGTCTCAGCGAGGATGAGGAGGCTGATTGCCATCCTCCTCTGTGGACTAGCTGATCGGCTGCTTGCTTTTCTGACTGACTGACTCACTAACTGGGGGGGGGTGATAACTGTGACAGGTGGCACACTTCTCCACTCATACACTGAGCTCTCTGCCAGATGCCTCAGTCCCTCTCACCTTCAAAACAAACTGAACATTCCTAATTCCCCTTTTCACTTTCCATCGGATTCTCATCATCATGAGCCAACCCTAAGAAGCAGCTTTCAGCTTCTATGCTCAACAGATCTAGAATAAACTTCCTGAAGACAGGAGGTTAGCCCTAACCCTGAGGCTCAACACTTTTTCTGTTTAACTGCTGCTTTTCCTAAGGTCATTTATTTGCATTAATATGATTTATATTCCAGCACACTTTGTGTTTTGCTCTTTTACCCTAGATGAGGATGGGATGAGTGCGGTGACCATGTGGATAGTCGGAGATTTTGAGGAGATCTCAGGAAGAAAACTTTTATTAAATGCTCTAAAACATATGGTGAGTATCATGGCTGTTCCTCATTCTTTCAACCAATCATTAACTTTCCAATAGGGACCACTTGGGAAGTCACACATTGACCCACCGTACATATATATACCGTAATTTTCGGACTATAAGGCGCACCTGAATATAAGCCGCAGCAGCTAAATTGAATGATGTGTACATATATAAGCCGCACTGGACTATAAGCCGCAGGTGTTTTAATGTTTAATTACCATATGTAAGGGTTCGTGCACAGAGGGGATTGTCGGGAAAGAGATGGCTGTTTAAGGAAGCTCCCATTTATTAACATTTCAACAAACAAGTTGCATATTTGCATAACGTATTCAAGTGTTACCATTTAGTGCAATAGTAGCTACAGAACATGTACTGTGCTGTGTAAACTGTACTGTATCACAAAGCGTTTCAGACACACAAACTTTTCAACTTTCAAACTTAAACGGTGCGCTCCCAGCGCACGTACCGGCAGTGATCTACAGCAGCGGTTTTCAACCAGTGGTACGGGGACAAACTGTCTCGCTCTCGTAATGTCTGTCTGTCTTGCTCTCGTTCTGTCTCTCGTACCACTCTCGGTTCCACTTTTACTTTTGCGCGCTACCTGTCTCACTCTTTTCCGGCCTCCAGCTTTTCCTGCTGGAGCCAGCGCTTAAGTGGGGTCCGCGGACCGGCCATAGAGCCCATAGAGTTAAAGGTGGTGGACTGTAACCTGTAAAATTTAGGAGGTCCCCTAGTGGCCGTTAGCTGTAAAAATCCATAGATTAGCCGCACCGTTATATAAGCCGCAGCGTCGAAAAATGGGAAAAAAGGCGCGGCTTATAGTCCGAAAATTACGGTATGTGTTATATGTCGGTTGTTGTGCGTTTGAAAGCATACATACTGATATTATTGGAGTGAAATCAATTTACATTACTAATGAAACATTTTTTGTAATTAAGTTTTGACAATATATTACAGGCCTTAATCTAATTTAACTCAATCAATAACCTTTTTCACATTGGTCTTTCTTTGACACCAATTTTGATGTGACAAAACTGTACATCTAAACCTCACTTACAAGCAGGAGAGATAAAGTGCATTTGTATTTTGTGTGAACTGCTTAGTGCAGAGCTTTATGACCTACAAATAGGGACATTTCCCTTGAAAATACATTACTCTCAAAAATCATCAATCCAGATGCTTCTACAATGAAATATTCCCTTGTTGACACACTATGGATGAAATAAGCTTAAAGGCATTTTTCTTTTATCATGAAAAAAGATTCTTTGCTGATAAAATAAGCAGACCATGAGAAGCCTTTCCGGTTACTTTTAAGCAATCCGCTTCCTCTCGTCCCAGAGTTCTCAGTCAGTGACACCTGGGGACTGAGAAAATAAGGGAATCTGTGATATTTTCTGAATTATATCTCTGCTGTGTGTGTGTGCAAGCAGAAGGCCAGCCCTGGAGTGCGAGTGGGGGTGATAGATAACCCCAGCGGAAAGCCCAGCGAAGATAACAGCGTGCTGTACCGGGCTATCTGGGCCTCTCTCCTCACCCAGAAGAACAAGGCTGCAGCAGAGTTTGTGCAACAACTTGTGAAAGACGAGAGCAGCCAGCTCCTCCAACAGGGGACCAAGATAAAGGACCTACTGACGCAGGTAAAGGATTGATTCAGGAGTGCACTTATCTCCGTTTCGTCAGATCCGAGATATATGATTCCAGATATTTAATGTGCCTTATATATTTCATATTTCAAAATGGAATCCGTTCAGATCATGTATTGTTTGCCATTACATAAAATATCATGACATTCATAGCCTGGTTTTCTTAGGTAGTTTCTTACTTGGGAAATAATAACTTAGTAATTTTAAATCAAAGCACTACCACGTTTAGACTTTATTTGACCAAAGCTCCTGTGGCTTCTCTTTAAAGATGGAGCGGATTTTGTAACGGAAAACTAAAACTAGGGATGTCCCGATCACCTTTTTTTGCTCCCGATCCGATTCCGATCATTTGATTTTGACAATTTGCCGATACCGATTTTTCCCGATCCGATCTTTATGCAATGCATTGAGAGGAAAAAAAACATTCAAGTTGTCCCTTAAGGTTATTTTTTTATTTAAATTGGATATTCTATCCAACATGGATATAGCTTCTTTTTTTCACAGCAGCATTGGATCAGTTCAAAAAAATCCCGATCCCCGATTTTTTTCTCCCGATTCCGATCCTTTGAATATCACGTGATCGGCTCCGATCCCCGATCACGTGATCGGATCGGGACATCTCTAACTAAAACATATAAATATTTTTAAAATCACAGAGGTATCAAACAAAAGTTCTGCTATGGTATACTGTTGGCACCAACAATCTAAATCTTAGAGTTAATGTAATTGGTGTAATTAATGGTCTGAGTGAAATATCTCATATTATATTGATATACATCTGTATTCATGTAATTCAGATTTGGTATTGGTAATCCTTCTGGACAAAAAGAAAAGCCAAACCCTGAAAATAATTTCCGAATGGCGTCTGATCACACACATCTACGCATTTACAATCACACTGCTATGAGATTATGCTTACATTTTCCGAGTTATTTATTCTGGGCAACATGAGCACATTGTGGTGTAATTATGGAGTGTTATTTGAACCTGTGTGAGCTTACTTTATTAGCAAGTAGCATAACCAAGATGACACATCCATGCTGGGTTTGGAGCATGTGTGATCTGCCTCCTGACTGAAATGTTCTCACTCTTCGTATAAGAAGGATATCGGCAAATGAGATATTTCTCATCCCTGCCACCACAATGTGCTGTAATGTTTATTTAGGTCATACAGGTATACAGCAATGTTCTGATGCTAATGGTCGAGGCTGACTTAGAAAATTGAAAATGATAACCTGCTTTGTTAAACACATGAAGGCCTTTTAGCGTAGGTGGAGGCCAACAAATCAAACTACCGGTACTCAAAATGTATCAATTTGACAAGTGAGATACCATCACGTTATTTATAGATATGAGGGGCGCGGTGTGGGTGATAAAGATAACATCTGCAGTTGCACGTGCAATTTAAAAGGACCATATTGATATATTTTTTGGTAATTCATTTTCTAGAAATTCAATATATAAACAATTTATAAACGAAACCACATGTAAATATCGGTTTTAGAATAAACCAGTGTGAGAAGTAGAGTACCTGAGGTACTTCATCACATTGCTGCACAGTCCTATAAATCCAATGGCGCCATAAAACAGTCCTGCTCATTGATTTGCAACATTGCCTGTCACGGACTAATACAACCAGAGATATGAAAGCGATAGCTACCCAAATATAAACAGTAAGCTCCAACCGCCAACACATTCATATTGAGTTATTGTACATAGACCTGTATCATCCAACCCTGAAAGATATGCAGGACTACAACACCGGTGTTACTGTGTGTACAGTTAGAAATCAAATATTTTTGATTAGTTGTTTTTAAGTGAATGGTGTATCTCTGCAAAATGGGAAGTATTTGATTGGACACTGATAATTGATAACCTTTTTAAAGCAGAATTGATGAACATAATGACAAAAATGAGGAAAACAAAGGTTGGATATATCCACTTTTAAAGAGATTCATCTGCCACTGCTTTCTTGATTCAAATGCACAGTCAGGGGAAATGGTGATTGATGAGCCCATCTTCTCGTTCCCCTCCTGAACATCAGCTAAAAGAATACATTTAGGGCACGCACAACGCTCCACAGCCTGTGGATGCCACTCAGTTCCACTTGGTCTGTCACAGGGCCAGTACAAGACGGGCTCCACATGCTGAGTCTTTCATATAAAGTGCCGGTGGATACCTGGTCTCCGGACCTGACGAATAGCCGAGCTCCTGTTCACCGTTCAGGCCTGTGTAAAAAGTCACATGTGTTCAGCCAAGCCTGACCATCACTCTGCCGCTGTGAGCAGTCTACAGCCACTACTTTTCTCCATGCTCTAGTGTGCAGTATCCACCCACACAGCTTTACACACAAGAAAACAAATTCTCATGCTCTAATCAACAAATCAGCTGACAGGAGTGCTCCCATCTCTTCCATCAGGAATAAGTCATACAGCACAGGTTACATCTGGGACCACCCATAACAAACTGGCCTTCAATTATACCAGCCGTAAACAATGGGGAGAGAATAGGCTGGAAATAGCAATGAAAAGATGGGTAGGAGGTGGCTGTGTGAGTTGAGACCCAGAGTCGAGGGATATGAGTTTATTATTGGCTGCCAGACAGACTTGCTGACTGGATTGTGCTGACGTTATTGGTATTTCACCTGTTCTCCTGAGGAGGGATGTGGGAGAAACTAATAACCTGACTCCACAAACCAGCCACACTCCCACACCTAATTTGTTATGGACAAATATGGCCGAGGCTTAATTAAGCGTTTGTTATATTAATTACAAATGGATTAATCTCATTTTCACACATGTGCATTTCTGACAGCTCGGCCCTGGCTGAAGTAGTCCTTGTTTAGAAACTGCAGTGAGTGCGCTGAAGCAAGACATCAATGATGTTGTGAATAATGTTTTGGCCTCACATACATCACTCCTAAGGCCAATGCATCACTCGGATGTTGTTTTGGACAGGCTGTAAAGGGAGAAAGGTCCTTGAGCTAGTCTATTGGATCTTGCAGCACATCACAAATTCAAATCTGAGCCAATCAATTTATCTAACATCCTAAACAAACATTTGTTATTCTGCTCTAGGGCATGGACGTTGATGCCTTTGAGAAGAAGTTCAACACATTGGAAGTGGATTTTATTCGTAGTCAGCAGCTGTTTTGTCGAGACGTCCTGAAGCTGAGCCCAGGACAGGGAGCAGTGATCAGCAACGGCAGGGTGAGTGGGCTTCAAATAAGCATTGCAAAAATATTGATCTCTGTATGTCTCCCTAAAAAGTCGAACAGACCACAATATGTTTGAGAGTAAGGTAAAGTGTTGGTTAAATATTTCTGGTGTTCTCAGAGTGCTTCTTTAGTACTGTCAAATCAGCATGAATGTTTCTCAAAGGTCACAGGTGGCCCACACTGCACTGTGCGTGTGTGTGTGTGTGTGTGTGTGTGTGTGTGTGTGTGTGTGTGTGTGTGTGTGTGTGTGTGTGTGTCGTCTCTGAGTTCGTCGTAGTGGTAGTAGGTCTTAGTACGTAGTA
>NW_011345321.1:582250-609762 GCF_000735185.1 Notothenia coriiceps | reverse complement strand
TTCTACTTTTACTCAAGTACAAGATCTGAGTACTTCTACTTTTACTCAAGTACAAGATCTGAGTACTTCTTCCACCTCTGTCTCAAACTCTTCCATATCACCCTGAGTAAGTTTGCAACTATGTGTTTTACTCCACTTTGTTGTAAATCAAACTGCAGCAGCTTGACCACAAAGCGTGAACGTTGTGATCAGCTGATTTTGTGCAGTTCTCCAGTGTGTATGGGGCACAGAATGTGCACAGGGGGAGTCTCCCACTGCAGCCAGTTGGCGGAGTTTTGGCACAATTCTGTTGTTCATACCGACGTTAACCCTGTCCGTGCACACAGTGACCAACTCTGTTGTCCGGTGATCTAAGCCTCTGCCTCCTGTAAAGCTTCACAGGTCCGTCGGATATGTCCTGCGCGGCTCGGCCAGCACCCATTCAGTCAGTCACAGAAAGTCCGAAGATCTTTTGCAGGGAGCGAAACGGCAACGTAGCTAATGTCTTTGTTTATTCTTGACATGTCTCGTAGTTTACTCCATTGACTGTTGACAAGAAACGCGTGTAGACGAAATATGTGTTTTGTTTAGATGTTTTGAGGTACGCAAAGGCGCGTAGTGACACAAGTGACGTTACGCAATTCAGATTTTTGCCGCGCATGCGTACCTGCGTACCAGTTATGTGCACCCCTGTTTTTAGATATGGATTTTAATTACTTTCAAGGTACATTCTTTCAAATTCAAGAACTGTGACACAATGACCACTTTTACAACCCTGAGAGTCTTTAGGATGAGAATGATGAGGCTTTACAGAACTAAACGTTTCCATTCAACTTCAACTTGTATTCTTTCCCCCTCAAATTCCCAAACTTTTAAGGATTCCCTGGGTTACTTGTAGTTTTAGTCCTGCCAGCTGATTTCACCACCTCCTCTTTACCTGGGCTCACTGATGCAGATCATTAAACCCTCGCTGCATCTGTCCCCCCCCCACAGAGCTAAGCAGCACGCTGGCATCCAATCAAATGACAGCTCTGCACTCTGCTCAGCCACTGGCTGCCATCACACTGACAAAGGGAGAACTCGGTGCCACACTAATCTGAACTTTTTATTTTCAGAGCCACAAGAACTGCAACTATAATTGGTGAGGTCCAATCACCATGGAAACTGGATGAACACAGTACTGTAGCGCAGCCACCATTTCTTTTTTGGAACATTAAAATGGTGTATATATTTTTTGACTGCAAAAAAAGCAATCTGGAAGAAAACAATGCTCTTTTGACAAATCAAAGTGAGCGAACTTCTGGCAGATTGGTTCAATTATATTGCGTGGGTAGGATGAGATGCAACACTACACTGTGGGAAACGTTAAGCTTTCTCTTGGGTTTACAGTTTCTGAGATCCAAATAGATCGTAGGAAGGAGGAAAGACAAAACAACAGCAGTATTTCCAGCCTCGAAGTACAAGAATACACAAGTCATGTTCCAGTTCCTCCTCTTTTATATCTGGAACTTAGAAGGAACAACAAAAACATGTTATTGCCAAATGATGAATAATTCCACTAGACTCTTTACTGGATGAATGTATTTCCATCATTGTGAGAGATATATTATATGTTTAGTTTTTTTTTTAAGACTTCCTTGAAACCTTTCATTCTGCTTTTCATAGCATAGACACATTTGATAACAGTCCTCAAATAAATACTGAGTGAATAGCCTCCAAGGACATCAATTCCAATAAATGGAGACAACTATTTATTTCTAAACTTGGGGAAATATCAGAAAGAGGAATATAGTGTTGATGTTGATAGTATATAATAGAACATTAGGTAGCATATCAGAAGTCAAGCAGTTGGTGCTGCTATGCTCTCCCTTCACAGTTTTTTAAAGAACTACCTGATGTGGTATTTCCTGTGTCCTAGATGTGAGGCCCAGTAGCCGGTTTTCCAGAAGCGATAACCTTCCATCTCTCTGCGACTGTCACAGAACGGAGTGTAGCCATAAGGAGCTCCCTGCAGGTCGAAATCCCTCAGCTCCTTCAGATCAGCCCGAACTATCTGCGAGAGAAAGAGCGAGAACATTGGTGAGTCCGGAGAGGAGGGACGACCCTCAGCGGCGTTCTCATCCAATCTTCACACCGGCGCTGGAACTGATATCTCGACCTGTCTTTCACTTTCAACCACACACTCACACCTAGCTCCTTCCTGTGACACTTTCATTTGAGGCCTACCTGATCGGCGTCCACAAAGATGATCTTGTCCACAGCCAGCGGGAACAGGACATCCAGGAAGAGGATTTTGTATCCCCAGATAATGCGCTGCTTCTCAGTCTGCTGGTGGAGCCAACGGGGCCACTTGTACTGCACCAGTTCGTACTGGAAGCCAAGAGCCTCGGCCATTTCAGAGATGGTTTCCTAAAAACACCCCAAAAAACACACCAGAGGGTAAATAAATCCAATATGAGGGCACATTTCTCATTAACTAAACACCTAAGAAAAGTGCTAAAATTATATTAATACTTGTTGATAGGCTAACAAACATCTATAAGGAGGACTTAGAAAGAAATGACAAAAATATTACACAATTCAGCCCAGTAGTACAAATATAATGCTGGTTATTTTGTGAGTTCCAGACATTATGTTACAAGCATAAAAAGGCCATAAGACTGAGAGGCTATTACAAAAAGGGAACAACCCTCGGATAATTCCTTTTCTTATTCGAAATAAAGCTCTGAAGGACCTGTTATTCTCTAGGCGGGAAAAACAGAATGAAAGGGGAAGTACCTTGAAAGACGGTGAGAGGTAATTCTTGAGGAACCAGAACTTAACAGGAGTTTTTGTGTGTCGAAGGACGGACAGCATCATTATTCTGAAATGGTGAAGGAAGATTGAAGGATCAGCTCGAGGATCAGGGCTAAAAGGAATGCAGCATGAAGGGCCTGGGAAGGAAGCGTGTGAGTGTTTGTGAACTCAAGGTGACCCACCTCAAAAAGCGCTCGTACAGATGTCCTGAGGCCACAGAAAATATGTTGAGAACGTCCTCCTTCTGCTTTTCGCCCTCATCCTTCTTGGAGCCGCCACCTGTGATGCTGTGAAAGAGAGGACGGAACGTGAGCCACTGGTATCGTATTCACGGTGAAAGTTAATCAGGACTAAGCCAGCGCACACACCATGCTTTTTTAGAAAACCAGGAGCAATCATTATAATAACACCCAGAAAAAAAGCATTTCCAGACAAACCATGCAATACTTTGAAGCAGTGGCGTTTCATTTGAATGAATCGATGGTAAGGAAAGCCATGATTTTCATATCAATGTAGATTTCTGCAGGATCTAGATCATTTAGATAATTATGTGATATAACCGAGACACTGGGAGTAGCTGTGACATGTTAACTTTTAGCCCACCATACGAAGAGCATTATCTAAAATGATTTCTATCCAATCGATAAAACAGTAAGTCAAAGTTACGCTGTTACATTTGAAACGGGAGCACTAAGCGCGTCATGGATTTTAAGCTTTTGGTAACATTATAAACATAAATGTATAATAAACACTTTAGGCTTCAGCTTGAGGATACAGCTGCAGAGTGCGCTCTTCACATTGTACAGCTTTGTAAAAAAAAAGGAAAACATAATCTAATAAAAAATGATTGTGAAAAAAGAGGCAGCACTACTTCCGCTGTCTGCCTTGCTTATTGTTTCTTTGGCCTGAGCTGCTTCTCTGAATGCATTGCATGATGGGAGTCACACAACGTCAAATGCATTGATTGAAAAATAAATGTAACGTTAGGTCAAGCTGAACGTGCCGTAATGACGGCAGGGAGCTCGGCCGCCGCAGAGAGTGATTTGAACTCCGAGCGATCGGTGGAAAGAGAGAGAGTAGTGGTAGTAGGTCTAGGAAAGGGACCTACACAAGAAGGCATGTCTCTTTTGTTGTGATTTAGTGTTTTTCTGCCTCGCTGGTTCTCTTTTTTTAACAAACCGGCGAGTTAATATTTGGTATATATTCATTAGGTTGGACCCATTGCAAAAAGAATGTTTATATAAGAAGAGACAAAGGAAAGTGTTTAAGCCGGTGGTTGCATCATTTCTCCAAAACATTTCAGCTACACATCACGGCGCCATTAATAATGCAAAGCTTGAGGCACCATTTATGTCGGAGGTAACTCTGGTAAGCCTGATAACCTGGTGGGACCCGACGGGGTTCATTTATTATAGGACAGAGAGGTTTAAATTATAATTTTCTCATGTAACTGAATGAACTATTTCCAAAGGATGTTACCGTTTCTAACCCTGTTCATTTGCACTGCATGAACTAGTGATGCAGTTATTTTAAACAGGTTGTTGGAATTCATTAATTTAGTAAACATGCCAATTGGCAGACATAAAGAAAACACTTTAAAAGGGAAGTGTATTATGGCTGCTTTTACTAATGAACGGGATGAAAACAGAACACAACATGGGTGTACTGTGCATAGTGCATTTTTGATATGGTCCAAGTGCAAATCACATTTGAAGCAAATGATATGACATGT
This sequence comes from Notothenia coriiceps, assembly GCF_000735185.1. NCBI lineage: Eukaryota > Metazoa > Chordata > Actinopteri > Perciformes > Nototheniidae > Notothenia > Notothenia coriiceps. The sequence continues at coordinate 605,255 of NW_011345321.1, read as the reverse complement.
GGTCCACTGTGGAGCAGCTCCTCCCACGTTGGAGTACCCCAGGACACGAAAATACCAAAGCAGCAAGAAAGGGAAAATAAATCACTGCGTCTGAGAGGAAGGAAATAGCCCAAAGGGACACTTATTAATCCTGCCTGCTAGAAGATAGTGAAACTGAAGTAAATAGCTAGGTGTTAGCGAAAGGTTAACCAACAATTAGAAAATCAAGGTTTAAAAAAGTTAATTGAATACAGTGTGGAGATACCAGCACAAACCCTATATTTCAGAAGGACACTCTCCACACCCTAACTCTATAGAAGAGCAGTGTCTCATGATGCCGGGCACATTTAGCGGACAGAAATCAGGCATTGTGCTGGAGGGTGGATGTGTCTGCAGTCAAACTGTGTGTCCTTGTCGGTAACAGACTGCTGATGAGGGGAGGAGAGTCTCTCCCACACTCAATCACAAACACAGGCTGGGCCCGAGGCTCCAGGATGACACCAGTGAGAAGGGGGGGGGAGGTGTGAAGGGAGCATACCGCTACTCGTCCTCTAAAAGCAACTCTCACATGCAAATACTGAGTAAGAAACTGTCTGGTTAGCAAGTAACATCCAAACAACACAAACACACAATGGCCCATGATGCTGCACGTTGCTCAGAGTGTTTATCTCCCATTTCAAACCAAAGCTCTCTCTGGTTGAGTTGGCTTTCAGGGAGTCACCACACATCAGTAGGGTCTGGGGATACCGGCTGCCTGCCATGACTAAGCCAGCCATTATAAAGGCCCCCCCCCACAACCCCGCAGATAAGCAGCTTTAGAGAGTCAGGTGAGAGCCCGTTTGGCTGACTGTCCAGATAATCTGGACCTCTGGAAGTATCCACAAAGCTCTGAGTAAATCCTGAGCGATGGACACTAACACTACCAGGACACAATTCTACTAGTTTTCCTACAACTCTGGATGATCTCCACACAGATATAATTACTCTGCTTAATCTACAAAGACACAGACAAGATGTTTGCCATAAGCACACACAAACAAACTGATAGAAGATGTATTGTACCTTTTGTTTTCTATTACTCTTCAAAGTATTAACTGTTGCTGTTTGCCGGGGTGTGAGACCCTCATGGAAAAGTCTCAAAACCAACCCACAACCAAAGCAAGAAGAGACCCCCAACACTCATGGGGGACAGCTCTGTTCCTTCATTTTCCTTTTCCAGCCGGACACAAAGAAGAAAAAGGTTTGAAAGCATGTCGAAATGGAAATAAATCTATTTTCACTCAGCCTCATTATTACTCTACACAGATAAAGCTCTCCTTAGAGATGAGATCATTTGTAAAAACTCACTCACTCAAATTTCGATCCACATCACTAATTCTTCAGATGTGTTCGATCAATACATGGCCTTCAGTCTCGCCAAACAAAGCAAATCCATCAAAGCATTCTGAGGTTACAAATGAAGTGATGGGTAAAAAGACTTCTTTGCTTTTAAACTACCAACACTTTCTAAGATAACTCGTCGAGGTGTACATAATGTTTGCTGAAATCTTCAGACCCTTTTACTGCTGTTATTCTGACGCTATTATTAAGTTGCGCAGTCATTTTTAAATGTTTTTAAATATATTTATGCAAAAGCATTCTGTTCTATCGATGACAAAACACTGATTTCATTGTGTGGGTCATCTGTAAAACAAACATAATTGTGTTGGATGGTTTCCAGTGTGTTTTTTGCTCATCTTTTATCCAATGACTGCTTTATTTAGTCATCATTTCCAAACCTTCACTGGATGTTAAGTAGGACTGATGAGGACTTTATTGTTATATTCTCCAGAGCAATGTGTAGAAATGTGGTTAAGTTTAATATGATTCACTGGCACTAAAGAAGATGCTATGCCTCCTGGAACAAGCTAATTCAACCTATTACTTAACCTTTTAATGTTAAAAGTATTATCATTACTCAAATTCAGCCATACCATGGGAAATGGTCTTAAGATTACATTCAATTATAAATCTATTCATCCATCTCACTACTTCCAGCTCTTTTCCCCTTGGTCATGACAGAGTGTAAAGTGTAGCCCAAATGAGGTCCTGGAGCTCCTAAAAGCAAATGCTAAGGCCAGGAGGGATCTGTAATCCCTTCACTTTGTTCGGTTTCCGCCCGGGGTTGCCCTCCCAGATGGACAAGCCCAGAATACCTTTACAGAAAGCTTCCCGATCAGACAGCAGAACCAAGAATGCTCTTAATGTATTGCTGAGATCACAGCTCTATTTGCAATAACGCAGGGACCAAAGGCTAGTATCGCCCAACCATGCTCGATGTTCCCAGATAACCTGGATAAACATGGTCAAAGACCTTCCAATACCCTTAAATAACAATAAGAATCACTGTACTACCAATACCTCTACAGCAGTGTATCTCAAACTTTTTCATACCAAGGACCACTTAACCAAAAAAAAAACCCTCGCGGACCACCTAACTCCACAAATATCTAGAACAGATTACAAATCGCCTGAAAATGGTACAAACAAGTGGCAACATGTGTGATGAAGGTGTTGCGCTGGGCTATATCATGCAATCGAAAGTGAAACTTAAGCTCGCTCCATTGCGGAGATATTCCTGCGAGAGTGCGGAAAACGTAAACACATTTATTTATTTCAAATATGACATTTTACCAATATACTCACGGACCACCAGTGGTCCGCGGACCACACTTCGAGAAGCACTGCTGTACAGCAGCGGTTCCCAACCTGTGGGCCGTGGCCCCCTAGTGGTCCGCGAAGGCATTGCAAGTGGGTCGCCAAATCATTTGCAAAACCTTATGATTTGTGTGGAAAAAAATTATAAGTTTTTTTTTTTATTTGAACCTCTTTTCCTTTCTTTTTCTTGATCCTCCTTAGCAACGGCCATTACAGTGGTCTGTACTACTGGATTAACGTGCCACATGTTCTGAATTGACCAATCAGAACTTTACTTAGCCTCCGTATTTTTGATGGTTGAATGTGGGCCGCAAACATTTTTGTTGTGTGTTCCTGAGTTGAAAAACGTTGGGAACCGCTGCTCTACAGTATGACGGTAAACATACACGGCTAGTCCGCAGTCACATGATCAGAATGTCCCTTCATTGTTTACACTACACAACTGGCTGTCTTTGTATAGAAAGAACTAAAGTCCATGTGGTTTTCACACAACATGAGCATCGTCTTTCACCAGGAGGAATCCCCGCTGACTTCACTAAAACACACAGGAGGCATGACAGTAAATAACTGGTTCAATGCTCATGCTTTGTAATGTTTCCACACATCTTTACTCTTAACCAATTACCCTGCGTGTGCAACATAACTTTGGTCTGTGTTTAAAGGCTACAGGCGTCCCCTCCTGCAGGTTTACCCTTATTTCAGGGACAGTGCACATTAATAGACGTTGCTGTAAATGTGGCCGTTTCAGCCAAGAGGCGATATTTCATCTGTCACAAGTCCTGCGCTCTCATTGGCTGGCGAACTGCTCATGACAGGGTCAGATATTTAGCCTGTCAGACTTCTAGGAAACGTCTGCTATCTTTGAGCAGTCCACACATACATTACATGTCATTAGTTAGACGCTTTTATCCAAAGCGACCTACATACATTCAGTACTGTGGACAATCCCCACAGGAGCAATTTGGGGTGAAGTGTCTTACCCAGGGACACAACGACATGCTGACTGCAGTGAGACTCGAACTTCGTACCCCCTGATTTAAAGTCCAGCACTCTATCCACTGAACCACAGCCGCCCTAGCAGATACGAACACCACTCTGTGACTGATGGCTTTTGTCCGTGAGCTCTAGAAACGTTTGTCAGGCAGAAAATCGAGGCTAAAGTGAGGTGTGGAAATAGTTTAAATGTTTCCGTCAGCAAACAATTACAGCTGATGTTTACTCAAGGAGTAAAGTTATATGTATATTTGTCATACTCTTAGACATGGACATAAAGCAGGATACACCATTTCATGTAGTGCTGTAGATATTCTGAAAATGACCACATTGATAAATGAATGAATGCCAAAGAGCACATGAAAATGAAACATCCTATTTAAACACAGCTTTACATTATAATTTCTCATAAAAACATTCTCTCTCATTACAAACAGTTACCAATAACTGCATGCTAATGAATATGAGGAAGCTTTAAGTGTTAAATGGTTTGCAACAACACTGCCTACCTTTTTTCAAAAGTGCTCCAAACACTTCACACAGCAGGCATTAAGTGAGGAGACAGGATCAAACAGTTAGGAAGTGTGCACACACACACATACCTACAGAAGCACATATTCTTTGCAAGACTAGATCTTACAGCATAATATTGCAGTCTGGATCGAGGGGAGGAATTAGATCTCCTGAAACCACAAGGTATATTTGACAAACAGAAGGAACATCAGCAGACCCACAAATCAATGAGCCCACAGTGGTTACTCCCAGTTGGCTGAGGGAGAGTTATTAAAGCAACCAAATGTAAGATGTGTGAGAATCGATTACACACCTTGCTATGGAGTCCCATATGCCTTTACTTTCACTGTTTTCACTCAAAAGATCTTCATTGATTTTCTCTGCCTTTTTCTGTACCTATAATGTGGAAGGAGACGCACAACAATCATTGCATCAGTGGTTTTATTATAAACTGCTTAAATTCATCCCCATATCCTCAATGTGTGACCAGCTAGAGCCTTTTACTGCACGCTTCATAATGCCCAGTGCTACTAGAAATCTAACGTACTCTATAAAGGTCTGGAAAAACACTCACTCGGACTTTGATGATCTTACTGTGGAAACTGTTCAGCACAACAAGGACATCACCAGCATCTGCAGGGGAATCCGTTCCATCGTGCCTGAAAAAGTGGACGAAGAGAGAAAAATCATCACACTCACTTAAGATTGGAAATCAAAGAATGAAGAAATCTAGATAACAGATAACAGATCTGCAGTTAGTGAGAATAACAGAGGGAAGGCCGCATCTTTATTCAAACTTAACAAACCAAATCTATCATCAAAAAATCTATCAGCAGTCAAAATAACATGAAATAATTTAAAATAATAGCAATTCCAGAAAATGATAAAATGTGTGTTTTTGGACACATTAAAGTGCGAAACTGTTTGATTTTGATACGGTTATACTACGGTAATGTTTATATAGTATATTTTATGATATACATATTCATTGTGATATAATAATGAACTCAGAAATCTTTTATCCCAAACTTTAAACTTGACAGTAGTAAAAAAGTGTACACTAAAAGTCTAGGGACAAAATACAATGACACAATATAGAGCAAAGTCATTATTACATATAAAGTGTCTGTATCAGCATCACCTTGTAGTTTATAAGTTAATAAAACAACTCAACCAATCCGTCTGACTTGATTCCATGTTTTCCAGTGACGGAGATTGGTTTGCATGTTTTACCCATAGCAACAGTGAAAGAAAAGTGTAGTGCATGAGCTCCTTTCTTTACGGAGACAACAGCAGATAATGGACATACAACTAACTGACAGTGAGAGCATGCACTGAGGGAAGATAATGGGACATCTGCCAGGGTCACACTCTGATCATATTCATTGTCCTCCATCATCATCATCATTTAGAATTACCTCACCAGTATGTTATCCATCACTACTTCCCAGCCACATACTGGCAGACTTAATGAGAAACTCTGTTCTGTATTGATTGTATAACACTTGCCTTTCACTGTAATTGTTTTAGGACAGATGTGTCCAGTGGAGAATGTGTTTTGGCAGGCAGGATCTGCATGGTGAAACACCAGAGAGCAAGCTTCAGGGAGAGATGAGCAAAAGGCTACGATGCACAGCGAGCCATTACGACTCCAGTGCTTACTAAAGGCAAAAAACTAACCTTATCACTATGATAAATGCCCCCTCCTCATTGGGCCCAAAGTGCTGCTTGTGTTTTGCCTCCTCTGCTGTCACTGATGCAACTCAGCCTTTAGGGCTTGTGTTAGAAAGCGCCAGAGATCAATCTGTATCCCTGCTCTGAGGAGAGGAGAGCGGGCCATCTCATTCGTCGCTGTCAGGGCAAGACGCAGTGGCAGCGCGGGGCGGAACAGGAAAACGCAGGCTCGGAGAACGGAGAGCACAGACACTCCCACTAGACTCTGATCGGCCACCTAACCAGAGCAGAGTGCCGCTAACCACAAGAATAATGACACTGCCAAGGTGAAAAATGACATCACCTCTTAGCTTCACCTGGAGGATTGGGGAATAAATCTTGGTTGTCTGATATGATTCCAGAGGAACCAAGGGCTGTATGTGTCCTAAATCTTGTGTGAGGACAGCCAGAGAGGACAATATGTGTGATTGTAGGGACACCTCGTGCAGGAAGCAGTACAGCTGAGTATGCAGACTGGATTCAGGGTTCTTGATTATCATGTAATGCAGAATTTATATTATGAGCTATTAGTTCCTTTAAAAAATTACAAATAATTTGGCTTGGGTCAAATTTGACTTTTTTCTCAATTAGAAGTCCAGAATTAAAAGAATACATGGATGTTTTTTTGTATTCTGTTCAAAAAGCATCAAAGCAACCAAAGCACAATATGTTTTTATTTGTCCGGGGAAATTAGACAGCGCCAACACGCTGTGTCTAGTATATGCAGCCTTTGACACCTACGCCGTCCAAACTGAAACACATTCTGCTGATATTTCGCTGTCTGGCATGGCAGGCGACCAGCTGAATCATCCCTCCACTTTGTCTTCTCTTTAATAGCATCCCTCTCCTCCTACCTGTCTCTCTCCGCTCTGTAGCGAGCAGAACTCCCTGCACTCATCAAAACCTTCAGCTGCTACACTGTCAGCAGCTCTCTATGTTACCATAGTGATGGGCTTCATAGCTACCGGCATGAAATGGAGAGGTAGCTGAAAACAACCTTCATGCTGTGCTACTTAAGAAGCAGCCTGAATTAGTATCATTACCTAATATATATTTTATGTTTAATATATAGTATATCAATGTCTGTAAGGAAGAGATAGGAATTGAAAGTGGTGTGAATACTCACGTGAGAACCTGATAAATATCCTCTGATCTCCCTTGACGTAATCTCAGGGTCCAGGCACCAGGACTGGCTTTCAGCTGGAAATATCCCTGTTGTAGTTAAAACAGCAGGGGCTCGAGTAATTATTGTAAGCATTAAACTCACACTTGTTTTCACAGTTTCTGTATCAAACTTAGTACGGTGATTAACTACGATGATAGCCCTTTCATAAACAATATCCAACACAGTGCAAAGAAACTGTCTTGGTAACTTTAGCTTTGAGTAGAGAAAGCTCCTGACCAGGTTAGCCATGACAATAGTGTCATACATGATGGGGTCTCGACTCGTGCCCAGGGTGAACTGCAGTCCGCGGGGGGGCTGGCCGGTCGACAGGTCAAAGCAGTGGCCCTCCAGCAAGAGGTGCTCCAGCTCGTACTCTGCTGTCACCATCCCGCTCACCTGGAGCCAAACAAGAAAGTACAGAAGAGAAAGAACAACAACAGGGGATGATTAATAGACTGCACCACGGCCCAAATTAAGAGGTGAGAGCGATTAGACTGCTGCTAACAATGACTGGGGAGCGGGATACCTCCTGCAGGAGGATGTTGTCCAAGTCGTAGGGACTGCGGACAGCCTGCACCATCCAGCTCTCCGGTGTTATCATATTGAGAGTGAGGAGGGGGGATTCTGGGAGATCCAGGAAGCGGGCAACTGGTCCTGGAGACACTGTGTCGTTGGCCAAGAAATTCACATCAGACTCCAAGACAAAGCGGTAAAAGCTGTGAAAACAGATAACCATTGGTTCAAATATAAGTGCTGGCCTTGCAGATTAACATAATATATAACAGTAGAGTGGAACATTGAAAGACATAAAATGATGGATATCCTCCAGGACTTTTTTCTGAGTCAACAATTCCATCCAACAAACACACAGTACACCTCAGAAACCATTACAATGATGACATATAGTGCAATCGTCTCTTTTCTAGGACAGGAGGGATAGGCTCTTTTGTGACAGCCGTGTATATACAATCCCCTAAAAGTTAGGAATCTAATGTTTTTACTGCCAGTGTGCCTGCTTGGCCAATAACAGGAATATGTGCGGGTGGTCTGTGTACCAGAAATGTTCTTTTCCTTCGTTATTACTCAAGAGTTGTCACCGAGGCTAGTTCCGAGCTAATATTAATGCTAATTGCTTTTCTCCAGTATGCCCTCTGACACAGAGAAGTCATAATCAGTGTAAACACCGTAGCTGATGATAAACATAACCAATGCTAATTATATTTATTTTGAATGCCTTCTTATTTTTCAAAGCTAAGGCACAACATTTCCTATTCGCAGAAAGATTATCTAAAAGTGATGTATTAGTCACGGCAGCCATGTTTCTGTGGACCGGGGCAGAGTCCAGGCTGCGAGCACCGCACAGGAGAGTGGTGAGGGGGGTGTTGCAGGTAATAAGGAGAAACCTCGCACACCAGGGGAAACACACAATCTTCATTGGACTGGTTCCAATTTGAAAGCTGATCAATTCCACCAAAAGTCGAAAAGAGATCAGCCCTGTGGTCTGCTGCGGTCGTAACACTATGAGAAGTATACCAGTGAATACAATAAACCCAATCACATCAAGCAGGGAATTCATTTACAGATATCATTATTTTATGACCAGTATCTCTATGACAACATAAAAAGACTGAAAGGATGCGCATTATCCTATTTACTTATGTCATGTAAAAAGGTGATCAGATCCCTAAGTGGTAGTGTTTTAGGATTCTTGATCAATAGTAATGACTTGTGAATGTGAGGACAGTACTTTAGAAAGCAGAACAATTATGTTAGGAATAACATTCAAAGTTGAACTTGTGTACCATGGCAATTTTCACTGAAGACAGGAAGTGTGATGAGTCAGGAGTGTTTTAGCAGAAGACATACAAACCATAAATTGGCCTTCCAATGTGAGGGTTAACCTCCCGGAAATGTTCTGTCATTTGGTATTAATTAAATGAATTAAAGAAAATGCTCTTACAGGACACCTTATTGATGAATTTAACTTAAATAACTGTTCTAACTATCATTACTAATGACAGTCCATTATGGAACAAATTAAAGAAGAAAACACCTAAATAACATAGTGACTAACATTCACTCAGTGGTGTAAATGTTAATGAACTCATTCAAACCTTTAATCGTGTTGTTTCTACTGCATGTCTTGAGCACGTAACAATGCAAGCTGTAAGCAATTTGCCCAGGGATGCAAAGGGAGGCCCAAAGCAATAAGGTGGTGTTATTAAGCAGATTGCATCTGTGCTGCAGTATAATCTTACAAAGGGAAGGAGTGAGGCACAGATGCAGCGGACAGAGGATACACAAACAAGCCAAACAGGAAAATGTAATTACTGTTGGAGCAAGAGCTTACCTCTTGAGGGGCATCTCGGACAACTTGGCCCTGCAATTCATAAACACCTGCAGTCTCACATTGACCACTTGACTGAGCACCTGCAGGAGTGACAGAACAAGAGACCCAGTTATAGGAAACAGGATGAGAGCCAAGTCCAGCAGAGTGGTGTCAGACACACAATGCCTTTAGCTGAACAAAGAGACTGAAGGCATATTTTAGGTTCACTGACCATTACTCGTACTAAACTGAAATGTAAAGGGTTCTTTAATGTCATGGCACATGTATTCTTACATCACATATTTCACGATACAACGGTGGCCTCGAGCCCATTGACCCACCTTCCTTAAAACTAGCGTTAATGCTGATATGCCGTCATCTTAATTTCTCCTGCATACTGCAGTACACTTTTGTGAAGTGTGCGCAGTAAACAACAGCTACTGAATGTGGCGGTCTGACTGCCTGTAAAAGCATGGTGAGTCATGTTTTCATATTCAACCAAGTCATTTTCTTCACCACAGCGAGCTTCTTGCAAGATGCAGCAGACAAGGGGATGCAGTGAAACTAAGCCTACTACGAAAACAGTTTCCAAGTCATCTTAAATAAGTAAGGATACTTCTTTTAGATAAGTTTAGCAGACTCACTAAATGCTTTTGAGTTGTTGAAAGCTTAACTATCTCTGAGCAGAGACAATGTGTTTAAGAGTAAACATGTGGTCATAGCACCAGGTACGGATAGAATGAAATAACAATGGTCTAAATCTATTCTTTTGAACCTTGCAAAGCTTTGTGTTTCTGACCCTTCCTTTCAGTGAAAGTGATTTTAAAGGGTCCCTGCTGGATAAGGAATCGGAAGGGAAGAAAAATGATCCTCTTTTCAGCTTACAATCAGTAGCGGGGACATCTTCTGTGCCTCCCTAGTGAGGGGGTCAACAATAGCCACAACATCATAGAAGACCTCGTGTTCACGCGGGGAGAGATGGAGCACACTGAGGAGGAGAACAGCACACCAAAGCGGATTCAGCAACACAAGGTTAAACAACCCTTATTCAGCACAACTGCAAATCAAAAGATTTGCCTTTCTGCACTGCTTGAAATGTTGGCATAGCAATTTTCAAATCTATTGTAACAAAAGAAGAGTAAACCCTTCGCTGTGAGACTGCAGAGCCAATAGGACAGTAAACAGAGTTTCCTACCTGTGACTGTCTTTGATGAATTGGACATCCCTCCTGACTTCTCCTTTGGGGGCTGCAGTAAGGAGGGCATCGACTTTCATGACTAAGTCGCTGGCGCTAAGGGAAAAAAGGTGTAACAGGGACAGTCCATCATTTATTCATGCTAGGTTTTAGAAGAGTTGTCAAACAAAGCTCACATAATCTGATGCCAAGCTGTTAACAAGGTAGCCTCATACATATATTCAGGCTTCTGTACCTCGACACTGAGAAGCTGATATTGAGTTTATTACAGAACACTTGATACATTTGAAGAGTTACATATGAGAGTTTTGGTGTGGTACAGAGAGAACAAATATCAAAAACGTGTCAAGTCACATTATAATTGCCATTTTCGTTGAATAATGCAAGGGCTCAAATGTTGATCGGTGACAGATAAAGACAGATGCAGTAGCCTTCATGCAAAAAGATATACAAATACAAACATACTGCTTTGGCTTCAGCCCCATCACTTTCACTTTGTCTTTGACTTTCTCTGCAGAACCACTCAGAGTAATCTTCTGCAGCAACTGGAAATCCTCCACAGTGAATTCTTCCTGCTCTCCAAATGGACCGAGGATCTAAATGAAGACAATGAGGCAGTCAGAACACGACTTTTACAATTCCTATCCCAGCATGTATTATTAAACAGTTGCCAAGGGGAGTTTACATTTAATGTGATTGTAACAGTGTTTTATCCACTTAAAGTCATGCTATTCAGTGATGGTGCCTTTGTGTCCCTCCTTTCTATTTTGGGAGGCTTGCCACTGCAGCAGAGGAATGTGAAATGATATTAATTGTTACAGCCATGGCAGAGGCTGGCCTCTTCATCCGTGGCTGTCAGCCTCACTGCTGCTGAGGCATCAGTCATCAGCTCTGTACACACACACAGTCAGCACATACAGACACTCAGAGACACACACACACACACACACACACGCACACACAGACACACACACACACACACACACACACACACACACACACAGTGCAGTGATCCCTTTAAACCACGCAGATATTTCTCATTTGTCTCAGTGTGTTACACAGACTAGTGTGTAATTTATGACGTGCTGCACTAGAGACTACTTTAATAAAACAAGAGAAGAAGAAGATGACAGGAAGTTAAACGACTGAAAGATTAATGTTGTAGGAAACTATTAACTGTAGCGCCATAACACACTGATATAAGCCAATGCAGTGGCTTTGATTAACAGGTTTTCAAGTGATTTTCTTCAGAGTAATAACGTTAGAAAATCCACAAAAAAGCAACTTAGATTTCATTCGTTCTGTCATTTCTAAATAAAAATGACCAAAAATGATGGTTTTAGATTTAAAATACAAGGATTTGCTTACTTGTCGTAAATGTTCTCACTAAAAATCATGTTTTTTTTTACACGTTCTTCATTTCTTTGGGACGAATGATTATTTTTATCATCAATTAATCTTCTAAGTATCCTCTCAGGTAATCACTTGGTGTACACAATTGTTAAAACTGAGGTATTTCCCCTTAATAAAGTAATTTAAACGATGAACTGCTGTTAATATTTCTCTGTTGATCGACTTATAGATGAATCCGTTGCTTATTTTAGAAAGAGGTTAATAATTAAGGGAACTTCTCATTAGTTTCAGCCCTGCAGTAGAGCCAGTAAATCTTTAACTATCAATCTATTACTTTCTTTAAAACAACACGTTCTGGAGACAAGGAAAGGGAGATTATTTCCAGGGTATTCTGTTCATGGCTGAGCTCAGCACTCCCTCTGTCTGACTTACACTGGAGGGGATATCCGGACAAGTATGAGATCAACCACTAGATAACAAATAGCTAATTACTGTATAGCAAAACATGTAGATAATTGTAACACCAAAAGGAGCTATTTTCTATCCTAGAGGGTCCATTTGTCTTATTCCCACCTACAGGGAGAGGTAAGGGTCAAACACACACCCACAAACTCAAGAAAATTAGACATTTTGGGGCATTTTTTAGCTTCCATGTTGCTCCTATAGAGACAGCTGCAATGCATTATGGGAGGTGGTGTTTACAAGCGGACAGGTTTACTGAAGCGATGACGTTTTTTAAGACGTTGGTGAAATCACAGATGAAGGATGTGAGTTTGTGTTTACTCCACACACTCACAGTGTTAATGCTCTGTATGTAAACTGTAGGAAGTATCGTGAGGGGGAACCGTACTAACACGGTGGACATGATTCACATTGTGTACAATAAAGACAAGAGTGCATTTTTGACACCCAGAAATGCCATCGTGCTAGATGTGGGTTACACACTCCGCTAGCTGCTAGCCACGTTAGCATGACTGAAGCAAAGAGACACAACAGCAAGCCCACCCACTCTGTTATTATCAAGCTGTTGTTATTATGCAGGTAAGGCATTCAAATGTGACTAAGCTTCAAAATGTGCATTGTAAGTAGATTGAAGACATGTTTTGTAGCTGGCACGAGAAACAGGTGAACATATAATGCTCTTACTACAACTACACACACTTTGAACCGGTTTTTACACCAAACATATTACACTGTGACTAGGGTCTATACTCGATAGCGTAAATTAGGCTTGTTTGCCCTTTGTAAAACTGCCCGTTTCCCCTTAAATAAAGCACATAATTACTTATAATTTAAGGGATAAAACAATGCAACTTTTACAATAGTCTGATGGCTTTCAGTTGAGACTTCTTTAGACTTTTACAGGGTAATTGTGTCCCTTGCACCATTCGCTTGGATTAGTTCCTTTTGCAATATTTTAATTTCTTCAATTTTTTTTTTTTTTGGAGAAGCCTGGGACTTTAGATTTTCTTTGCTCAGACAGATAAAAGCAGAATAGAAAGCACGTTGCATGTACATTTCCTTTAAATACTAAATGTTAAACACTTAAAACTATGGTAAAACATAATGTAATGGTGTTAAATACATAATATGAACATGTCAACTAGAGGAGCCTTTCTAAGCAGGATCTCAATCAATATTTGCAATAATAAGAAGCTACTCGCCAATTGTGTTTTGTGACCCTTGAGGATATCAGTCCCTGCATTTCCGCACAAATTATCACCAATATAGTTGTACTTCTCTAAACTGAACTGCTTCCCCTTCTCACGTTTCAAAAGCCGTCAACATATCTCAAACTAAGTATTTAAATGACATCCAAAAATGACATATTTTCCCTGTAGATTTTTCAGAGGGGTCCTCTTTAAAAAGCAGGCATCATCACCTGCTGTGAGAACATTCGAAAAACAAGAGTGAAGATATGAGGAGGGGGGGCTGGGGGCAGATGACGGACACCTCTAAATTGTGCAATGACAGATTTCCTCTTTTTTTTTTAGGGATTTAGCCGAGCTTTACACAGCTGGCAGGCTCCGAGGTTTCACACACGGCGGGAAGTCCTGCCTGAACAAGCCTCAAACCCCCCTTTNTGAAGTCATATCTGATTTCAGATGTGGGAAGTTACGAAGTACACTTCTTCAAGTCAAGTAAAGTACAAATATCTCAAAATGGCACTTAAGTAGAGTACTTGAAGAAGTGTACTTCGTAACTTCCCACATCTGAAATCAGATATGACTTCAAGTCATGTGATCGTTTCTTAGTATTTGATCCTTCAACTTGGCCTCAGGAAATGCAAGGACTTCACAGTTTTGGCAACAAGTTTTGGAGAAAGCAAATCAGAGGCTTGAAAAGAGACAGGGAAGTGCATCTTCATCATCTTCATCCTCTCACATTCAAAAAGTGTAAATAGAGGACAGTGAAGGAGACACTGAGGAGGACCACACTTCGTGTGGGGTGAGTACCAAACGCTGTCTCCTGGTACTCATCTGAGTAACTCACTAAAAAAGTTATGTGCACCCCTGTCTATAAAGGTGTGGGAGCCCTGATCTAATAAGTGAAACAACAAGGTTTACTACGTTGGTTTATTAATATGAAACATTAGGGTCAATTATCCAAATGTGTCTAGGGTATTTATCTTTATTAAGTCATTATTTGTTTTATGAAGTCATTCCTACGGGCCCTCCCTTCAGGAAATGGTTTCCTCACACCTGCTTTTTATGTCTCTCCCTCCTATATTCCAACCAGCGCGCTGTACGTAGTAGATTTGAAGAAGTTCCGGAAGATTGCCGCTGGGGACAGATTACGAGGCCAGTACCAGGCCCTGAGCCAGGACCCCAACAGCCTGTCCAACCTGGACCAGGTACGCCGCTCTGAGGGACATCATAGCATTCTAAACACGCTGTTGAGATTCCACATTTGTGATATATGTTTGAATGTTTGTTTAGGACCTTCCTAACAACATGATCCACCAAGTGGCCATCAAGTCTCTCCCTCAGGAGTGGCTGTGGTGTGAGACGTGGTGCGATGAAACCTCCAAAGTCTCCGCTAAGACCATCGACCTGGTGAGTTCCACACATAGACTGTATATATAAAGGTTCCACAGCCTTGACTTCCATTATCAATCACATCTTTTTATTAGCAACCCCGCACTTTAAATGTTCTTTTAGTCTTTATTATTTACCTACCTTTATATTGTTTTATTTATTTTATAGGTCTTAAAGGATTTTATCTTATTTTATTAATCTAACATGCTTCAAAAGCAATATTTATTTTTACGTTGGTATATTTGAATTCTTAATCGTTTAACCTTTAGTAGAATTATGGCATTTCTATTACCATTATCTTTCTATTTGTATTTCTGTTGTACCTATATGTTCACTTTGTTTTATGGGGTTTTATATTTTATATTGTTGCATGGACTCAGTTGTCTTGTGTCTGCCAGAGAGAAACCATTATTTATTTTATTTGTATTATCATACATTTCTTCTTCTTTGTGTATTGTACCTTTTGTCTTGAATTCCTTGTTTATTGTGAACTTGTGATGCGTCATTTTATAAAGCACTTTGAGCTAGGGCTGCTCAATTAATCGTATTTTAATCGCAATTACGATTTTGGCTTTCAACGATTATGAAAACAACATAATGGAAATAAAACGATTGTTTATTTTATTTTTTATTGGTTTTTCAGTTGAATTATACTTAAAGTTCAGGATAATCAACTGTAAAGATCTTCAAATTTTTTTTCAATAAATTGATGTTTTCAAAGTAAATGGATAATCGTTTTTAATAATCGTGATATCAATTATTGACCCAAATAATCGAGATGATGATTTTTGCCACAATAAGCTGCATGTGTTGTATGAAAAGTGCTATATAAATAAAGTTTAATTATTAATATCAACAACCTTTTTTAGATGGTAAAATCCCTTTTTCCTTCTTTTTTTAAATATGTATTGTGTCTTGAAACATGCTGATAATCAACAAAGGGCTCATCCCACTTTCTAGTCATGTTTGCAGGGTTTTCCTGATAATGGTGAACTGTATTTGCTGCAGCACTAAAAGACTGGATTCCCCTCTACAGTGTAATGTCCATGATGCACTTGGCATTTAGGAAACTATTTAGGAGCAATCCTGTAGTCTCCTAAACTCCTTTAGAGAATGACTGGACGGGCTCCAGTGGATTGGAATGGGAAGCATTGTCTCATCGTGGTAATTCAGACACAAGACATGGGCTAATGTCCTTTTAACAGAATTGGAAATCAAATTAGGTTCCAATGCTCGCCACGGACAGTGCTGGGAACGACACAACGACTGGTTAGGAGGAAGTGGCCCGCGTGCTATGAGTGATTGGCTTTGTCTCTCTGCTGCAGTGCAATAACCCGAGGACCAAGGAGCCCAAGCTAACGGCCGCAGCTAGGATCGTGCCTGAGTGGGTAGAATATGACAACGAGATAAAACAGCTACTGAGGCGGGTTCAGGGACAGGAGGACACACCAGCGCCAAAACACACTCCCACTGCCTCACAACATGAAAAAGGTTTGAAATCAAACATCATGTATTCCAAGTTTTACAAGAAAGAAAAGTCTGATGATCTATTCTACTCATGTATGATTAACCTTTCTGTCTCTCTCTCTCCACTGTGCTCATTTTCATTATTCTTCTCCTACCTTCACCCCTAGACAACCAGCGTGATGAACTTTAGTGCCTGCCAGCCCCGTCCTGGAGAGGGTGGGGGGGGGACACAGAACCTTTTTGCACGCAGCCCACCTGTGAAGCTTGACAGACAATTCCATCTAAACATAGCCATGGAGCGTTGCATCCCCAGCAGGATGTGATATTTTCAGATGCCATATCTGCTACTACAGTCTTACAAAATGAACACATATTGTAAGTGTTAACTGCTGACTGGGAACTTACGGGGTGCTTTCATCACTCTAATAAGTTCTTTGTTAGGGTTTGGTTGCCATGGTAAATCAAGTTAACTATGAAGGAACTTGACAAGAAATTCCATAAGTGAAACATTATTTGTGATCCTGCCCCACCCTTCCATCACTTTGGATGAATACCTGGCATGTACTGTTATCAATTATGTAATCATGCTGTCAAACAGATAAATAAATCAACAAACCACAATATCCTCATAGCGGGGGTAATGATGGGAGGTCAGTCAAAGCACTCTCTCAGGCGTGTGTTTGAAAATCAAAACAATATTGCACTGATAATGTATGCAAGAATCGAACGGAGAGGGCACATTTCTAAGACCCTTTTTGTTCTGTTTTTCTATCATGGAAAACTGTTTCACAAAGTTTCTGCATTTGCGTATCAATTTGCCAAAACCAAAGTGGTGATAGACATAAAGCCAGTCTGTTTTTAAATGTCCTTTCTTACTGTTAAAGTGTTACATTAGTACTTGGGACTGTTCTTTATTAGTGGGTATCATTCTTATTCTTGGTCAAGTCTTTTGTTTACCTCAAATCTTTTTCAGTTTAGCCTTCCCTTGCAAGATTCCTTATACAGGTTATTGAGTTAATACTTATTGATCATCTATAGTAAGTAGAATATCATTGGTCCACTCTCCTGTCCAGTTGCTCCTTTATTATAAATCATATCAGAAATCTGAAACAAAAGTCCAATGTCTGAATATTACTATGCACGTTCAGCATCACTCATTGATCAGTATGAACAGTCCTGCTAACTTGTATTTATATTGGCTGAGGCTTTATTAGGTTAAACAAAAATTAAATATCTTATGTTGAAATTCAAATGTATTTTTAGGCTTTTTGTTTTATTTCAAGGTGGCTTGGAAACTATTCTCAAGCCCTTCAGCAGTCACACATCTGGAGCCTGTTCAGTTTCACACATTGTTCATTTAAATTCTTGGATGGACGTCTTATTACCTTTGTTTTATTTGCCCTAAATGTGTTTTGAATGTTTGTTGGAAGGGTACTCCCTTTTGCTTCTTCAATTTCAAATAGAGGTTCCAATTCAACTATAATTAAAGCTGGGAGTGCCATGTTTTGTAAAATTACAAATTCAACCCCTTTGCCCAACAGCAGTTACAGTTGGTTAAACCCCGCCCCTGATTAGCGATTATCCAATGGCAGGACCTCATTGCCAAGGTGTGGATCAAAGGGTCCTCATTTGCACACTAAAGGTCATGGTCTATTGGTAGGATCTATGATTTTAACTTATTACAGTATGTTTACATCTTAGCTACATTTGGGTTGTAGAAGTTTTTTAGAAGTTACTTTCAAATATTAGAATTCCACAATGAACCAGTGTTTTTGTCTCAGGAATAAAATGGGTGATGCTGCTCAGTCAAAGCCAACTGTCATTTTTCCTTGTCTTAAAGCCAATTAAACATTTTCACTGTGCTGTGTCAAATATAATTGTTTATATTTGTTTGGTAAAAATAAATCTTTGCTACAAAACCATCATTACTGAATCCTTTGTTTAATCTGTGGTCAGAGGATCGTGCTCTGTACGGGCTACAAGCGATGAATTTCCTAACAATGTAATTTAGTTTCTTGCCATAAACCATTACATCATGTGAAAATACATTTATGTGGAAAAGAAGCCGTAAAGATGGCTGTAATTTGGAAAAGGTTAAATCTGATGAAGTACTATTTCTCAAACTGTGGCTTCGCTCCATGAATGCAGTAAAGTACCTCTCTGACCTTTCCATACAGCAATACTCTTACCCGTATATTCAACTCAAGGTACATAAATATTTCTTTATTTACAGTTCAGAAAAACTCCATTCATATAAAAAATAGCAGTGTACCTATTTACAAAGTGCACCTTCTGAATGGATGTGTATCTTAGTGAACGTGGAGAAGATGTGTCAGAATTAACTACTTGACATAAAAACTGCTTCACACATGGCAGATATTTGTTAGCATAGCAACAGACCTTCCCGAAACGGAATTCAAAGTTGTATCATTCAACAACAAAAATGCATTATTTAATTAAGGTCACTAAATTAAAGTCACAATTTGCTCCACATTTTTTGAGAGACTTATGGCATTCCTTATGTCACTGATCTGATCTCCCTTCTTAGATGGGAAGGGAAATAGGAGAAACGCTCCAGCTGTGCTGGATATGAGCTCCCTCAGTTGTGGTTGAATTTAAAGTTGAAGGATCCAGAGCCAAATGGATTGAAACCCTGATAGCCTTGATGGAAGTGCTGATGGTGAGGATGACCCTGCTGGCTCTCTGGATCCATGGGGTCCTCCCCGTGGTCAAACTTGGCTCTCATCTCTAGAAAAAACACAACATATCAGAACACACAATTCCACAAAATAAAAAACATTCATTTTGAATAAGAAATCAATCCTTCTAGGAGTTAGTATTAAAATAAATGTGGCTAATTCATTACATTACTAGACGCTTTATCCAAAGCGACTAACATACATTCAGGAGCAATTTGGGGTGAAGTGTCTTGCCCAGGGACACAACGACATGCTGACTGCAGTGGGACTCGAACTTGCTATCCCCTGATTCAAAGTCCAGCACTCAATCCACTGAGCCACAGCATGAAATTCCATGCAACCCCCCCCCTACGCTCATCAGAAAATGTCGTATAGCACGGTATAAGGCTACTAAGCGCCAAAGCACGCTCCAAAAGTCTTGTCCAAATTTTAGTTGGAGACGTCTTTTCAGAGACAGAGCGTCTTTGGTGTGAAGGATAGAAATGAATTAGGGAGGACACATAAAACACAACATATAGGCCTTTATAATTACTATGGATACCTGGCCGGATTTCAGTTGAGTTAAATTCAGGAATTAAGCTCACATTACTAATGCCCCATGTGGATTACTGCGATGTGCGATTGCTAATTCTAACTACAAAGAGACATGAGTGTGAACTGTAGTGTTAAAATGCAACCTGTGAATAAAACCAACTACAAATATGACGTTGTATTTTAGTGAAATTAGGAAATGAATAGTGGTAACATTTCCACACTAGGACTGCCTATACTATACTCTTACCTCTTTCTGCAAGATGTTTGAATAAAACTATTTACTGAAAAAATGGATGCCCAGTAAAATAATAAAGGGTCTCAAGCTGCTTGAACAGAACAGAAAGTAGCAAGCTGTTCACCGCAGCCCCTCGGAGGCCTGGCATTTACCGGAGACTGACAGCAGAACTTTCCACCGACTCTGTAGAACACACAACTTCTTACCTGGGTTAGTGAGAACCTCTTTGGCCTGAGCGATGTCGATAAACTTCTTCTCAGCCTTCTTCTTTTCTTCTGGTTTCTGGAAGTTGTCAGGATGCCACTGTTGTGCCAGTTTCCTGTAGGCTTTGGTGATCTCCTTTTTCTGTGCATTTCTGTGACAATGAGAGGAGGGGGGGGGACATTTACTATCAAAACAAGCTGGACCTAATAAGGCTGGACATAGAGTTGGGGTTAGAAGGCTTTCTTAAAATGTAATACAAGTTAAATTGTCAATTGTACATTTTTTTGCAGAGCAACGGTTGTTATACAGTCCCAAAAGAAAAACAAATACATTTCTGAAGCAGCCTTGCAAAGCAACCCATTTGTCCAAAAAAAAAAACGAATAAGAAAAACCCCAATTATTCTCATATTGATACTTCCCGAAAATAATTCCCTGTCTGGAAAACACCTATTTAAAAAGAAATCCAATAACCAAAACTGCAGTGCCCACCTCTTCACTCCCAGGATCTTGTAGTAATCCCTCTTGTGGGACTGTTTGAGAAGTCGCTGAGCTTTCTCCAGGCCTTCTTTGATCTGCCGGTCGTTCTCGCTGTGTTTTGAAGCAGTCTCATAATCCTGAATAGCTGGAAAATAAAAAGGGAGGACATAATAAGTATTGCTTTCTCCTCCAAAGCAGCTAATGGGAAGTTAAGTACAGTATTACAGTACAGTAGAATGAAACACAGGACCTTTAGACCTCATTGTAGCAAGCATCCATGCTGCTAAAGTGTCTATGAGCAATGCTCAGGGTCATGTTGTGTCTGAGCCTTCAATTAGATGATAAACCAATCAGAATTCTCACAAGAATGTACATGGATCAGCTAACAATAAGTGAATTATATTTCAATCTGTGCCTTCATTTCCTCAATTTAGCTGTTGTGACGCAAGTCTATATCTACTTCCTTTTACAAATGATTTTGAATGCTGGCACTGCATTTATGACTTTATGACTAACAGTAACATTAAAACACTTTGCAGAATCACCAATAGATGATCTCATCACAGGAGACTTGTGTTTGTGTTAGCATCCCAAGAGAAGGCTAATAGTCTACAGCCATGCTATTAGCTTTGTGAGGCAGTACAGCATACGAGCACAATGCTATGCTGATGTTTGCGGCAAGGTAATCATTATTTATAACTATATCAAAAAACATGTTAATATTTAGCAGGTATGATTCTGATTTTCTCTTGGTTCAGCATACTGATTTTAGTATGTCTAATGATTACCATTCTGTCTAAACTAGTGTTTAAGCATGCTAACGTGCTGATGCTAAGCGAGTGTAATGCATGATTACATCGCTAACGGTTTATCCTGTTAACCAACCTTTGCTAATTAGCACTAAACAAAAATCAGAATGTCATCAAATTTAAATGATATCATAAAAAGGTTAGAGAAAATATATTACAGAATGTTGTCAAATTAATCTTAAAGGTCCCCTATTATACTGTTTTTCATCAATATATTATAAGTCTCAGAATTATACAAACATGTCTCTGAAGTGTTTGGCTCCAAATACCAAACGGATCATTGCAGCATCCCATAATCCCCTCTGTTTCAGCCCTGTTTCAAAAGTGCTGATTCTCTGTCTCTTACTTTGAAAATAAGGAGCTACTCCCCACGCCCCTCTGAGAGATATTTGGTTACAAAGAACACAATGGTGCTCTTGGAGGAGATTCAGGTGATAAGGGGGGGGGTTACCTTGGTTGGTGATAATGGTAACACAAGCCAAACAATCGTTATGACATCATAAAGTGGCCAAAATCTGATCAGCTCATTTTCAGACAGGTTTTTATATAAATGGATCAGGACAAAAAGTGAGCGAATCATTTTTCCTGAAACTTTCAGAATCTCTTTACACTGAGGGGACACATGTTTATGTATAAAATACATGAAAATGTGTATTTAGCATAATAAGTGACCTTTAAGACAAATAACTGCACAAGTTTTGCATTGAAGGAGGGTCTTTAAATCCACTGTTGAGGTTTTCTGAGACTGTTGTGATAAAGATGTGATTATCTATAGTAAAGGAAGATATGTACAATCAGCTGTAACTGTCAAGAAAAACATGTACAGTATTAGCCCTGGTTGAAACATATTTTTAATTTTAATAAAAGTGTTGCTAGAATCATTGGTATTATAGACTTTTTCCTCTCCACCTAATGAAGCGATACGACCAACGTAGCATTTTCGACCATTATTTGTGTCCTTCGTAAGGCCACCCCTGGAAATCCCTCTTGCTATTAAAGAAACCACTTTCTTCATCCCCACCTTCAGATCATGTTGCTGCGGCTCCAGGCTGTTTGTGTGCGCACGTGTGTGTGCTTTGAGGCTTGTTTACCCTGTGAGGCGTACTGAGGTGAATTTAACACCCATGGGTTCTGACACTTTAAAAGCCCACATGAGGTCTAGGATTCCACCTGCTGATGCGTTCATGCCATGTAACGACAACATACACAGTGTGTTATTTCTCTCTGGGGATAACCGGCCGGGAGTGATGGGGATAGAAATGGACGGTGTATTGGACATTTGTGTATGTTTTCTTTTTAAATACGATATGTTAGGCAGTAGCTGTGTCCGCTCATGTAAAATGAAGCTAAATTCACATTTATTATAAATTATGGAACGCTCTGCCCGCACACCTACGGTCCGCTGACTCTGAAGACTCTTTTAAAATGTCAAATTCCTGTTTGGGCAGGCGTTCGGGTAACTTGTGTGCTTTTATTCTATTGTATTCTATGTTCTTATTGTGTATTGTGTTTTTTTTCACAATGTATTTTTTTTTTTAACACTTCTTCATTCGTGTGATATTTTAATGCTTTGTCAAGCAGTTTTTGATTATGTCTGTGAAAAGC
>NW_011345321.1:536733-581818 GCF_000735185.1 Notothenia coriiceps | reverse complement strand
CACACACACACACACACACACACACACACACACACACACACACACACACACACACAGCAACAGCCTTTTGTTATCTATTTTTTAAGATAACACATTAGATGAGATTGACAAAAATAATAATAATTATAATGGTATTTAATTAACTGTGAGGAAATGCAGAGCTGAATCAGGAAATCAATGTTTTAGGGGAAATAAAATAAAAATAGAAATAAAATAAGAATATTCATACAAACATAAGATGTTAAATGTGCAATAAAAGATAAAAAAAAGAAAATAATTGATGACAAATATTAATGTGATCCTAGAAAAGTAAAAATAGGAAATGAAAGTATATTTCAAAATATTTATATAACCCTATAAAATTACTGAAATGATGCACAATCAACTACAATATAACAAAATAAATGTGTAAAAAAGTGTGTGTTAGTACTTATTAAGATATCAATTATGGAAAAGAGGTAAATAATGAAACATGCATAGATAAACTAAAGACAGGCTTCCATACAAATATACATTTATCCACACAAACACAAACAAATAACCAAAAGAAAGAAATATAAACCACAAGCTAATACAGTGCTTTAGTCCGTCGGTTTACTTTGCAAAAGTAATTTTTATGTACTGAAAATATTATAATTTTTACCTGCACTCGTGAGAATACGTTTTTTTTCTTTGAATGGTCTCACTTGTAACTTATTTAAATATTGGATGATCATTTATGACGCTTAATCTGGATACATGTTGGTGATTTCTTGACTTTCCCTCCCACCACCAACAGGCCCGTTTTTTAATCAGTTCCTCCAGGAGTCAGCTCTCAGACAGAACGACCATATTTGGTCGTCGGGCAGGAAATATAAATGTGATTGAAACGCTCTCAGAGACTTACTGTCAGACGCTTCAGCGGTTTAAAGATATGAAACCAAAAACAACCATTTAGCTTCAGGCGCTGCTCCACCGACCAATCAGCACTCTGGAACTAATCACCCACACCAAGAATGTAGAATAAATAGTGTTCAAAATGAAGATTAAAGGTATTTTACAGTTCACATTTAAGCATTAAAATATCTAAACTGACCTATGTGACATATTTTGTTGAGTTGTGTACTTACATTATCCCACAAACTTCAAAGATGAAATCTGTTATTTTTAATCAAGGTAATATCTCACTTGACATGTGTCAGTGTTTATCTGCAAGAAGCTGTTGTAAATGGACCTATTACCCACATTGAAGGCACATTTTTAACTTGAACTTTTAAGGTTTTTTGTTGTTTTTAACTCAGATGAAGGATTTTAGAGATGGGACTTCTGGATCTTAACATGTCGGAGAAAGAAGTCGAGCAAACATTAGCAAGTACCAAACCCCAGAAGAAGCACACATTTCAACATGAAACGGCTTTATTCTGTGTTTCTCTCAGTTTGAATTGCCTTGTTTGTTTATTATTGAGAGTAAGACACCTCTGTGGATAATTCGGCTCATATTTAAGAACAATGAACACTGAAGGAATCTTAACAGAAATGGTGATGAAGACAATGACTCCCATCATCCTTCAAATCGGCACCAACTAGAGATTGTATTACTGTTTTGACTCCTAGTGGCAGAAAGGGTTAGGGGTAGGTTTAGATATTACATCGTGTGCCTTTGACTTTAAATATAAATAATAAAACCTAAAGGAATTCTTCATTTTTCTAATTATTTTCTGTGACGTGTCAAAGAAATTGAGACTGAATGAATTTTTCAGTGCTTTCAGGTTGAACTGTATTTAAATACATATTTTCTATAATATCTGAATCTTTTCTGTTGTGTCCCGTGTTTCCTCAGACTGCCTGTTCAAGGTTTGTCCCATGAGTCGATACTCGGCTCAGAAACAGTTCTGGAAAGCCAAACAAGCCAAACATGAGAAGGACAAGATCGCTGACGTGGTGCTGCTGCAGAAACTACAGGTAGCACACACACCTCTGCTCACACACACACACACACACACACACACACACACACACACACACACACACACACACACACCTCTGCTCTTGGATGAGTTCCTCTGCAGACCGGATTTGTTTGTTGAGCTTCTTGACCTGCTTGTAATGACTGTAACACTGTTTGTGATCAGGATCAAGCTTCAGGCACTCGCGCACCTCACTGCAAATCAGACGAGAGGAGGAGGGTCATAACAGGCAATTTCTATATTACCAACTCATAGATAGATAAAAGATAACTATCACTTAATTGGAAATATAATTCTGCCATGTTTTATTCTTAAAGAAACACTAGTAATAAACAAGTTATCTCATAATCACACTTTGTTAAATGCTAGCTCTTACTATCCTGGTCACAATGTCTGATATTGATAAGGTGTCACAAATAAAGGAGCAGTCTGCAATTGGGTCTTACTTTAGGGACATCTCATGGTCTCCAAGATTATAGTAGATGATGCTGAGTTTGTAGAAAGCCTGGGTGTTGTCATTCTTTAACTTGGATGCAGCTTTGAGGTCACTGACGGCTTTCCCCATCTCTCCCATTTCAATAAAACACTCTGCTCGCATCTCACGAGAGGTCACATCCCAAACGCAGGTCTGTAACAGGCAGATGATATCTCTTACAAACTACCGTACAACTCTGCAGCAATGATAACACAGACAATGTCATACTTTCCGGAAAGTGACGCTACGCCGACAAGATAGGTATCTTACCTCAATGATAGTGTCAAGCTGGGCGGCAGCTGTCACATAATCCTGGCTGCTGTAGCTCCTGCGGGCCTGAGCCACCAGTCGCTGCATTTCATCTGACTTTGTCAGCTGACTTTTGGCTTCTCCCTCCTCTCGGTCGCTAGGGCTGGAGTTCAGCTGGAATATTGCAAAGCTAGACATTAAATGACCTACTTGTTGTCATGATAAAATAACTGAGACAAGTTAGAGTGACTGTGGAAAATTGTATTCAGTCCTTAACAACATATTCCAATTTGAGGTTCTTCCTTTGCTTTGCCACTTCAAAGCATTGCCTATCACAGCATTAGCATCCCTAAACCAAACACCTCATAACCATCCTCATCATAGAGATCATCATATTTATAAGAGCAATCACATCTAACTACATATCCTTTACAATTGAACCTGGGAACCCTTTAAGTGTTTCCTGCTTAGCATAGTAAAAAGTGTAATGCCTAAATGTGCATTAAGCTTTGCCAATGATGGGGCCGGCTGAAGGACAGCAATCACCTCTTGCCAAATGCTTTGACATTATATCTGAACATATTGCCCATGTAAAACTATAACATCTCTGAATGGCCTCTCCTGAAAATGTGGCTCTTTGCCTTCTGGAGAAGAAAGTAAGACAGGACTAACACTTAAGTTTCAGACATATTAACACATTTAGTTTTTTTTTTTAGTTTTTCTTTTTTTTTAGTTAAATATAAAGGAAAGGCCCATCACATGCCCTTGGCACAATGTGACACATACATTCACATCCCATTCCCTTATAGAAGATAAACTGAACTTTTGCCTGCACCTTTACCTCACCTGAGAACACTGCAGCTTTAAACTGAATCCAAGAAGGAATAGCAGATATAACAAGGGCATGTACAGTATTTCTTCTGGGAGTGTTCTGTGTAAATATGGTGATGCTAAAGGAAAATACATTAACATGCTCCAGCCTTAATCCTCAGCAAGCACCTTAAAGATCATCCCTGAGGGCCTAAATCAGTGTTCACTGCCAATTTATTTATAATCCACTTGTTTTTAAATAACATATAGATGCAGGGTATCCCTTTATATAAAGTCTTATCCGGCCTATGTTTTCTCTTTCTAGTTTGTTATAAAGACTGTTAAATTCAGCTCTTCAATCTCTGAGATTTTCAACCTCACAGCACAAGTGTACAATATAGTAAAAATAAATAATACAAATAAAGTGTTCACAGTTCATAATACAGAAGTCAACCTCAATATCTTCCACAACAGTAAAAATAAAAATGGAATCAACCTTATTTCAAATCGAGTAGAACGTATTTTACATTGAGTTTTCATGCTTGAGATTAGTTTCCCTTTAACATCAGGAAACAGTTCAACACTGACACCTCCTGGTGATCTCTGCTTTTACACCAAATTGTGACTTCTTAGTGTTGTTGCTGTGGAGTTTAAAGTGGACATTCCTGTACTTACCACTGTCTTAAAGTCCCTCTCTGCTTCATCGAGTCCTCCCTGCTTCAGGAGGAGATTTCCTCTCTGGAGGCGTGCCTGTTAAGATAGGGGGAGGACATGTTTTGCATAAAGTACAAATAGACTTATCACCACAGCTGACATTACTGGCCAGTTTCCCAGCACAGCCGTGTGTCTTAACTATAACATTTGCACATATGTATATTGTAAATGCAAATATACCAGTTTCTTCCAATTGTTTGATTAAACCAATTGCTCGCACAGTTCTGCAGTCTGCAGTATGAATTGAAGCTGTGCAACTATGTAAAACATATAATTTCAGACCAACTGAGGTAAAAATAGAAACTTACAGATTTGAAGTCTGGTTTGAGTTCAATAACTCGGCTCAAATCTGGCAGTGCAGACTTTGACTTCCCCATTGCTAGAAACACTGTGGCTCTCCTGTAGTACGCCATGTAGTTCTTGGAGTCTCCGTCTGACATGACATCGATGAAAACGTCATGGTTTAATCATATTCCCTGTTGTACAAAAATGTTACACCTTTTTTGCGTAAAGAATGTCTGCTACTTACCCACAGCAGCATGGAAATGAGAGAGAGCATCGGCTAGCTGGCCAGCAGCAAGCAGTTTCTTTCCCATCTCCATGTGATTGTCCACACTCCCATCCCTGCCACATTTCACTCCTGAAAATAACACACAATACTGATATCCTGCCAGAGGTGGAAGAAGTACTCAGATCTTGTACTTAAGTAAAAGAGTGTAGGACTACCCTCTTACAAGTATAGGTCTTGTAATCAAAATGTTAATCAAGTAAAAGTACAAAAGTATTAGCATGAAAATATATTTAAACTACCACAAGTAAATGTGTTCATTATACAGTACACAATAGCCTATTTCATAATAATATATAGTATATGTTTTGATTATAACTATTGATGCATTCAAATATTATCAAAGCTCGTAAAGGTGCAGCAGCTAGTTTGAATTCCTTTGAATGTTGCAGGGTAGATTGTGAATTGTACATACTAAAGTCTTATTTAAGTGTTAAATTGTATTTCACATCATTAAACAAAATCTGTAAAGTAACTGAATGTATTAAAGGTATTAAATGAATATGTATTGTAGTGGGGTAGAAGTACAGAGTAGCAAAACATTAAATTACTCAGGTACTAGCTTCTCAAAATGTTATTCAAGTACAGTACTTAAATCTACTTAGTTACTTTACACCACTGTATCCTGCAACACAATACGGAGCATATTGCCACAGAGCAGTAAGTACAATACAGTTCTCATGTGCATTGCCTCTGACATGCGGTACCATTTAGCATAAGTCAGTAGCGTTGAGTGACAGAGAGGTTACTTTGACATGTAGGCTAGGTTAAACTAGCTGTCATACTTTGTGAGTTAACGATAGGTCAGCTTACACAAAGACAATAACATTAACAACCTAACGTTGCAAAGACGCAATTGATTGTTCAATCACGCATAGGTTAAACGTTGTTTAACTAATCAGCTAAAAACGACAACAACACAAGTGATAAGCTAGCTCAATGTTAGCCATCTGATATCGATTTTACTAGCTAACGTTACCATTGACATGACTATAAACAGTTTGAATACAACCAGGCTGTCTAAACTGTGTTCAAAGTTATATGCTAGTTGCCAAGTAAAGTATAACGTTATTCAGCTCCTTACCTTCATATCTCAGGTCAATCAAAACAAGAACATATGGGATGTAAGTCAGTACTTTGTGAGCAACATGGTCGATGGAAACCATGGTTAGATGTGCATCAGATAGGTCCAATACCGCTATGTAACACACACTTCAGCAGATCTTATTTTAAGTAATGTCTCACTTAATTCTACACAGTCCCATGTGTTGACTGCTATTGAGCATTGCTTCTCCTTTCCCAGTCACTCACGAACCCTACACAGTGGGGCAGCAAACGAAAGCGGCCGGTCGTGGGGGACTGTGATTGGCTGGATTGTTTAGAAAGCCCCGCCCACCTCTGTTGGCTCAACTGAGAGGAGCCACGGCAGCACAAGATATGTCATCATTTTTTGTGTGTATTTGCGTGTGTGTTGGGTTTACTACATTTGTGGGTCCCACTCAGGATCAGGCAACTGTTGTGGGGACCAATAGGCTATGTAGTGATGGCGACAGGAAGCCTTATGAAGCTTTGAAGCCAATTGGTTCGTGAAAGGGTTCACCCAGCGCCGTATAGATAGAATTATAGGTATTTATTATAATATATAAAATAATTATAGATATCTATTAGGGCTCTGGGTTCACCCATAGACTATAGGGTTCACCTCATGAGGCTTCATTTGAACACAAACCCCCCTGTTGGTCAACGTGTGTAAAACAGGCAGATATGACATCTCAACAGTGTGATCTTTCTTATACCGAGTTTCCAATGAGTAAAGCCTTAGAATAACTCTAAACAATGAACATGAAATCATATTTTCATGTAATCAATTTGTATCAATATTGTACAGGCTATAAGACTATCAAACACCTGAACTTTTTAAAGAACATCCATAAACATTCATCTGTTTTCATTTTGCTAATTATTTATCTGATATACAATATTCCATTTACTTGCTTATAGACTCTTCTTGCAATATTTCTTTTTTATTTGTATTAACTTGCACATATCAAAACATTCTCTTGCACTGTTGTATCTGTTTTATTTGTTTTATGTCCTATATTCATGTTGCGCTGTTGGAGGACCCTGTGACCTACAATTTTCATTGCCATATCTAGGCTACTCTGTAACTGCTGTGCACATGACAATGAAGCCTTGAATCTTGAAACTTGATATATTCCAGTTAAATGATTGTGAATAAAAAGCCTAAGGAGGCTGGAAAACTTTGCAAAGAGGGATCTTTATTCTTTAATAATATTCATAAACTTAAAGGTGGGCTCGAGTGAGCTAGAATTTGAAAATACACAACCGGAGAAAATCTGCCACTTCCTTACAGAGCCCCTCCTCCAACACACACAAACGCGCACATGACCAATGAGGGCACGAGATAAGTTTGTGCACAGATGGAAGGCTGACAGGCAGGTAGGCCATCCAGTTATTTTGTATGATTGGTCGTGCTTTTTGTTATAAAATGATTGGTCGTGCTTTTTACAGTACTACGGCTTCCACAGATGACCTTTTTTTATGGATTTTTTGTCAAAGCACTTAAGATATTCATTGCTATCGGGATGTTAAGAGCATTCCATAAACAACATCGAAGAATACATTTATTAACTACATTATTACATTTAGCTGTAGCTTTTATTAGCAAAAAAAAGACTTTGACCGGTTGTTGAACACGGGACCCTGCGATTGATAGTCAACTGCCTTCCAGCTGATCCACATCCCATGCTGATCTACCTGAAAACACTTAAGGCTTACTACACTCTTAGTATACTTTGTCTTAGTTTATTATTTATTTATTATTTATTATAAACTTGAAGGTAGAAGCTTTTAATGGTAGATAATGTTATAATGTAAGATAATAGTAAGATATTAATGCAATATGTGGATGTGACTTTGGCTCAAGGGGCTCAAGGGTGTACATGGATGTCTTCCAACCTGAGGGTCAGTGGTTCAACTCCCAGCATGCTCTAATATTTTTGTTATTTTACCTACTTGAGCTGCCGGGGAGGAGTTCTTGCAAGTTCTTTAAAAATAAAACTCTTGTAAAAACCTTTTTAATTGTGGTGTAACAAAATGGAAAAAGGTAGAAGGACATTTAGGCTTGATTCCAGTTTTTCCTAAAGGACATATTCAGACAATCAAGTCCAATTCTAACCCTAATATATAAATGAGCCCAACTGGTAACACATTATGAAATGCATCTGTGTGTATTTGGCACAAGGAGTAAATGGATACCTACCAATTTCGGGGTGGAATTATTATGGAAATAAAGAGGCTGTGGCAATGAAGTGAGATAAATAAGAAAATGTGGTAAAGTTAGAAAGAAACAGAGGCTCAAGTCCAGTTTTTTAATGACATATTCAGGAAACCCAGCTCCACACGTCCTGGTAACCTTGGGTTTTTCTGAACTTAAACGTCCTGGATTACTCGAACCACGCTCTGAAGCCTCGGCCCAGTACGTAACATCATTACCAATATGCTGGTTAACAATTTAGAGTTTAGATACAGACATTTTTGTAGAGACATCCCTGATGTGCATGGTGGTTCTAATTAAACATAGGAGCATACTATGTTCCATTTAAAAACAGTGTTCAAGTAAATGCACTTTGATACTTTCCATCATGACAATTAATACAAATTATTTCTATCCTGATGATGGTCCGGGGGAAACAAAGTGTAATATATAAATGTTTTTTTCAGCGTTTAGCTTTATTGCAAATTTCCAAAACATCTTACAATATTTGTTAATATATACATTGTTCAAACTATTTATTTGATAAATAGTTCACTACAACAGCAACATATTGAAATAACTAATACACAGGTTTTGGGACACAGAGCCATTCCTTATTTGTGAATGTGTCTGCGGTGGAAAACATTTTATAATTTCAAATAAATCTAATGATAAGCCCACCCATGTATTTCATCTTTTTTTCAACCTTTGAAATTAAGTCATACATATGCATTTGTGGCGGATGTGGATGTGGTAGAAGTGATCTCAGAAATCCTGCTCCCAATACTATCACTGGTGGTGGTCCTTGATTTTCTTCCATAAGATGTCGCTGTAATTGCCACAGACGCAATACTCTTTTTTGTGGCAACACTTCTGTCGTCCTTAGGCAACTGGTAGTCAGGGTATTTTTTAGGACTGCAAGGTTCGAAGTCAAGAAATAGATGGTTATTTTTTAATCAATAATCAAATGATGGAGAAAAAAACAAAGTATACAGTGGCAGCATTTTTACCTTGAGTTGAATCCTTCCCTCCCTGCGAAGATACTGTAAATAAGGCCTCCAACAACAAGTAAAGTGGAGCCTCCCCAGCCAATAAAGACACCAACACCTATTTCAAACCTGGTAGTTCATACAAGAAAAGTATATTAATGTACATTTCTTTCTTCATAGATTAATGTTATAAATGTTGATATTTGAAATAAGGCACGTTTGTAGTTATCCATGTCACTTAAAAATAATACGTACTTCTGAGCTTTGTAGTTTGGGTCCTGAAATTCTGCTCTGATTTTGTTTCCATAATAAGAGAAAGCGGTCATCGAACACAGACCTGAAATATAAAAAATAAACTACATTATTAATCTTGAGATTAATAATGTAGTTTATTGTTAAATGACTTAAAGAGGTCTATGTAAAGTCTTACCTCCGATAAGGTAGTTCATCCCACCAGCAAAGGTCACTCTTGCATTAACAATCTCTGATCCCCCAACTTTAGTGCACTTCATTCCCACCAGGACCAGCACTGATCCAAAAAAAGCCAGGATAATAGAGATGATGATGAGAGCACGGCACATATGTATGTCCCCTGTCCAAGGACAGCAAAAAAACAATATTATGCATACATGACAAGATGCAGTTACAAAAGATTAAGGATCTTTTTTAATTATTTATCATCTTTTATCATTTTACTTACAGTTTAGTGCAAGCATTGATGGAATTCCTTTGCAGTCAGAAACTCCAGTTGAATCAGATATACAATCCTTCCACAGGTTGGAGAAGTAGTTTGAAGTGGTCAAGACTATGCTGTCTACCTCCGACCATGTCCAGATCTCTGTGGGCATGGTGGAGCACACCAGGATCCATCCAAATACACAGACAATAAAGCAGCCAATCTCCATGTACATCACCACAGTCCTGTAACTCATGTTTGCCTTGAAGTTGAGTCTCTAGACAGAGAAAAAGCAAATACTAGCAATGGCACAGCAGCTCTTGAACACTGCTGAAACTGCGCATTGTGTTTCCAGCACTAAAGGGAACACACACACACACACACACACACACACACACACACACACACACACACACACACACACACACACACACACACACACACACACACACACACACACACACACACACTTGCACAAACCACACAAGCAGGCCCAACTTGGTTTGTGTACATCATCACATGCTATGCCTTGAATTGTGATTCCAATGTTTTGTGACAGTCACTAAGGTCAGGTGTTTGTTGTTAGTACAATACACCTGCCATCATCAGCTTATCAATTCCACAGAATAATAATAGTTCATTAAGAATATGTTGGCACATCATGACAAGGACTTTCCTGAGAAATATGATTATATAATACACAACATTCGTTATTGTTAATCTAAAAACGTAACATGCAATTAAAAGCTGTCAACTCTGCTATGAACAAAAATAAAGGAGTTAAGGAAGGTCATACCTGGATATAGTTCATATATATATTATTGTGCATACTCTAAATGTGTTCTCCATGTTAGTATCAATAAATAATAAACGCACAAAACATTTCTGTAATTTAAGCGGAAAAACTTTGAAATATGGAACATATCCTGCTCACCTAATTATAGTCAGTTCAGTTACACAGTTCTTGTTGTGTGAATTGTGTGAATATATATTACACAAACTATTCACCTATACTCACCACTAAGTAAGAAATGTACACCAGCCAAAGCAGGCAAGTTCCAACAAGGACTAGTGTTGAAACAAAAAATCCCAAACAGATAGCTGAAATCATCAATCCCATGCATGCTTGTGCAATCAGTTTGACTTACTTTGGCTCTTCTCCGGGGTTTTGCATTTCCTCCATTTTCTCATCAATGGGTTACTGACCTTGCAACAGATTGACACCTAAAGCAAGAAACATATCTTATAAGCAACCCTAATTGTTTTCAGGCACTTTGCAGTCACTCTCTTGTCAAAAGGGTCCCATTCGTATTACCTTGAAAATTACCCACTGAAACTAGTGAGCCATGGGAGAAACCGCCCGAGGCTCCTGCTAAATCTCTTTTATAGTTTTCAAGCTTCAACACTTACGTATCTGGAAGTGAACGAGTTGTTCCTTAACTCATTAGACCTTAGGATATCTAAGTGCAGAGTAATAATGAGCTTATTCAATTCATTTGAATTAGAGCTGAGGTTGAACACTTTTAAGACACTTGGAAACTGGGGATTGATCTGCAGCACTCGACCACACATAGAAATGTAAAACAACCTAATGCCTGTAAGGCTTTCTGATGACAGAGTAAAGAGCATATACAATGGAGAACTCATACAACCCCAACTTAAAAATGCAATTCATTTCATCCATTTAATATCCGCTTTTAAACAAAAAAACGATCAAGTGCCATCATGGACGGAAAGTCTTTGCACTCAGAGACTCCAATCAAATCGAAAAGATCTTCCACAGATTAGAAAAATGTGTAACTGTGGTAACTACTGTTCCATCAAGTGTAGATAAGTGCCAGTATTCTGTCGGCAAGGTGAAAGACACCAGCACCCAGCCTGACATGTGAAAAACAAAGACCCAGATCTCCAGGTACATTAAGTAGCCAATTAAGTTGATGAGACTTGAAATTGATGAATTGCTCCCTTGCCCGTAAGCGTGTTGAACATGTAGCTATGCTCTTCAGGTTTAATAGATAGGCTGTGATTGAAAACGTATGTATTGAGGACTGTTATAGAGAGGAGTTTGACCATCAACATCAACAAGTGGCCAATAGTCCATTATCATCCAGTACAGGTCACTTTGACTCCCTGTCATATAATGTTTATTTAAGCTCTAGGATGTTATGAAAATGTAATAAACTGTGTACAAACCAAGCAATGCTCACTTTTGTGTGTGTCTTTTAGTGTGTACCTTTTTTAGTTGGCATATAAACTATGATGGGTATGGGGTCCAATACTTAAATTAAATAATGTAATGCAACCCTGTTTTTCTTTTGTTTTCTTTACAGTAAAAGAAAACGCTGGTCAAATATTTAACCTAAAAAAATGCATCATACAGTATTTTGCATGTATACGTGTTGTGAGCCAAAGGTACAGTTTACAGTGTTTCTGGTCTTTTGTTTGTTTGCATCAAAAACCATGGACAATAAACAATAAAGAAAAACAATTAAATTAATAATACTCATATGGTGAAAATGTCTTGTTTATTATATACATATTAGATATCCAAGAAACATTATAACTTTTAATATGTTCTTTGTTTGAATCACAGCAAAGTTAACACAAATGATGAGTAAACACAGGGCAGTGTATTTTAAACAGAGTATGACCTGTTTTACCAAAAGAAAACATGAGAAACAACTGATTTAAAATTATACATGGTGCCTGGAAAATAAAGCAGAGGGTTTTGTCATTCTATCCGTATGTCATAACCTGATTGCTAGTAAATCCCATTTCGAGGTAACTTGTCTTGTGAAGTTTGCACGTTTGTGTTAAAATAAAACTGTACATAAAAAATTGCTTTAAACTACTATACAAATGCGTCTCTTTCTGAGAGTTTCGTGGGTGTTGTCTGTGACAGCTTTGAGATTCTGGAGCTGTTGGACGGTCGTGAGCCCATATAAGATCCATACTGCATGGGTGGTTTGTAGTATCCGGTGTACAGGGTTCTTCCTCTGGAGCGAGGCGCCATGTATGTTCCTCCTCCATATGCGTATACTTGCCTGAAAGATCAAAACATTGCCAACATGTATTACATGGTAGGAATTCAGCAGGCACAGGAAATTAGTGAAGGTGGAAGAATATTAAATTAAATTAAATACCTTTCAGGGAAAATGACTCGGTAGACTGTAACAGCGTAAAACAAAGCCCCTAAAAGAATTAAAAAACATCCCACCAATCCTAGAAAAATGGGAGGTCCTAGGTCGTACCTGGAATTGGTTCAAAAGGAAGACAAAAGTCATGATAAATTGTACATACTGTCCATATTGTAATATTTTTCTATAGAATTAAAGAAATACTCTTATAAAGTTGTCAATTTTATGAAGAAAATCAGTGTACCGTAAGACTCCCGGACCAACAGTGGCAGCAAAGGTTGTCCTTGCAACCCTGTTTATGTATAAGCAGTAGCCAGAAACATCTGACACACCTGCATGCAGAGGTTTCGTTGGTATTCAGAAATAATGATGACAAAACACTTATTTCATTTACAGAGGCAAACACGTGTTTGTTTTGAACTCACTGCCAGCAATATGAAACACTGCTCCAGCAAGAAGAAGTTTGTCCTTGGTTTTCTCAGCTCCTCCAATAAAAGTACACTCCATACCAAGAAAGCAAAGTAGTATTGCGAAGAACCCAAGAGTTAACCCGCACATTAGTAATCCTCTCACTCCCTGGACATAAGCTTTGAGAAACAGAAATAAATAGTTCAAGTTAGAAAACAGCCTTACAATTCAGTCAGACACAAAATAATCTAGAATCAGGATAAATACTATATAGTTTCTGCTTTTAATATTTGTCAAGGCTTTGATCCAGGCAATTCACACAAAGTAAGGAGATAATGTTAAATCATGGGTAATGTTATGCCTAAATATGGGATGACAATAGCACAAGTAAAGAATCCCAAAATCAGCTAACTGACCCAGTAATGTTACAATATGTACATGACAATATCAAGCTACAGTTAGCAAACATTAGAAACCAAACCAAATGGTCACACTATATCAAATAAAGCTGCTAGGGGGCAGGTGGTTGCTTATAGAAGTTCAACAATTAACTTCTAATACAAAGATTGTATCATTTCATCTTTCTAAAGTCAATTAGTCTCACTTCAGGCAATGGTGTAACTCAGTTTCATCGAGACCACTTACCTATAACTGTGTTCTGCTATGAGTATCAAACTATGGATCTGTTAATCACTTTGTTAATTCAAAGAGAAAGACTTAGAAATATTGTATTGCTAATGCAACATGTGGAGAACTTACCGGTCACACTCCAGAGCACGGGGAAGTCTCTACAGTTGGTGACAGCCGTGGAGTCTGTGAAACAATCCTTCCACAAGTTGGACCAGTACCAGGCCACTTTGATGATAAAGGAGCCTCCTTGTCCTCCTAATTGGACGATTCTCCAGTAGTCCATGGCCATGGAGCAAAGCACAAACACCCATCCCAGTGATGACATCAAAAAGCCAAGCACTTGGATCAGACGTTTCTTCATTTCTGAAATCACTAAATTAACCAGGTATCTACCACTCAGTTGAACAGAAGCAGAAAACACATTTAACGTCTACTCTGTGGGGCAAAGGATGATGAGTGGTTTCCTGTTTCAGGACAGGGTGACATTGTGTGTTTGCCGTGTGCCATTGGTGTTGATGAGGGCACTCTGCAATTGGGTGAGATGTTTACTGTCAACTTTCTGGAGTGTGCTGACCGCTTTAGGCAATTCACATCAACTCCTGGTTTTTTGTTTCAGGTTTATATCCAGCAATGAATGGTACAGGTACATTTAATTTGTATTTACAGTAGTTAGAAAAGCCCATTTTGTTTCTAAGACACACATATTTTTGTGTCCAAAGTGTTATTTTTTGAAGAATCTTCTAAGAGAAGGTAACACAAAGTACAACACTGCTGCCCTCTTCAGTCTGCTGAAATTCAAATGTATCCTTTATTCTTACTCACAGACTTTTATATAAAATTGATACACATTTCAATCAGAAAATACCATGATGCTGTCCTTTCGCGACCTTCTTCATGTTAGCTTGGAGCATTACGATCCTAGTCGCAGGAAAATCTGTGTTTTAAACACTTTATAAATATTTTCACAACAGATTAACTAAACGTTAAAGATACAACCAGCAAAATAAATGTCTTAAAACACACTTTATTGCCAAATACATTAAAAAAAAAGAATATGCAATTTTTCAACATCAGAGAGTAAACTGTATCATACTACTATGAACTACTGACCCCTGGAAGAAACACTTAAGTATTTAAATGTAATTCCTAGTGAGCTACAGATTAATCTCAGTACATTTGTGTGCTATTAGACAGAAACCACCATGTTTCATAGTATGCTGTATCTTTTACATAGTATAGATTACATATTTTAAGACTCATTGGTGGCTTCAACTTCAAGTGTTTTATATTCACATCCCTCACACATAAACATTCTTATCAAAGTGCTGCATCCTGGAGGAGTTGCTGTAGTCTGGGGGTGGCCTCTGGGTCACAGGCTTTGCCTGCCCTCTCGGGAAGGAGGAGATATGAGAAGCAGTACCTTTGTAGATATAGTTTGCCTGACTGCGGCTGTGAAGAGACAGAAACAGATTCATCTACATAACTCAAACACCTACATGGCTCAACTAAATTGAATAATACATATATACTGTATAATGTTAAGATTATTAATAACAGTTGGTGTTACCAAAACAAACCTCTTTGAACTTGCGATGGAGAAACAGAGCATGGTGCCCCCGAGGATACAGAGGATAGAACCTGACCAGCCAATGAAGAGAGCGGCTCCAAGTTCATACCTGCAGAGAAACACTGATGCTTAATGATCATTAAAGTGGTTAAGTTACAATAAAACAGTCACTGGGTGTCAGACAGTTCTTACTTCTGTGCAACAAACATTGGGTCAAAAAACTCCGATGTAATCCGGTGAGCATAAAGGGAGCAAGATGAAAGTGAGCAGATGCCTAAAAAGAACAAGAAAGAAAAGGGAATGTAACTACATCCAAAAGGAAAAAGATACAGATATTCCATAGTAAATTTGCCCACACTTACCACT
Source organism: Notothenia coriiceps (assembly GCF_000735185.1). Lineage (NCBI taxonomy): Eukaryota > Metazoa > Chordata > Actinopteri > Perciformes > Nototheniidae > Notothenia > Notothenia coriiceps. The sequence continues at coordinate 566,006 of NW_011345321.1, read as the reverse complement.
TAAAAGGAAATTTACACCTGCAAAGCAGGCAATCCTGGCTTTGTTTTTGTCGGTTCCTCCGATTTTGGTGCATTTCATTCCAACAAGAGCAAATGTGGAACCAAAAAATCCCAAACAAATGGCTGAAATCATCAGTCCTCTGCAAGCTTGGATGTAGCCTGAAAATGGATCAAATGAAGGTCAAATCTCTGCAAAGTGTTCTTTGGTTTTGCATGTCCTCTACTTTCACAACGGCACACTGAAAGGTCAATGGGTTATTGAACTTGTGATCAATATACACATAAAGCAAGGAAAACAATTTGTCAAGTATCCCTACAGTAATTGTTTTCAGACACTTTGCGGTTACTCTTCTGGTATAAAATGTCCCATTCAGATGTGAGGCAAAGATTACCTTGGAAGTTAACCCCTAAAACCAGTCAGCTGTGGAAGAAACCACCCGAGGTTCCTAGTAAATCACCTTTATAGCTTTCAAGCCTCACGAACGGGGCTAAACATTGACATATTTGAAGGTAAATGAGTTGTTCCTTGAATAATAAGCCTTAGGGTATCTATTAGTCCCGAGTGGCAATGAGTTTCAACAAGTAGGAACTGAGTTTGAACACTTATATGGCACAGAAATCAGAAAATAAACCTCAACCTGATTGACCAGAAAAGGACAACTAAGAATCAAATAAGAAAGGGAAAAATGGCCGACCATCCAGTGCCAGCATCGAGGCAAAGTCTTTGCAGTTGGAGACTCCAGTTGAATCGGTGACGCAGGTCTTCCAGAGATTCGACCAGTAGGTAGCTGTGGTGATAACTGTTCCATCAAGTGAAGAAACCTTCCAGTAGTCCGTCGGTAAGGTGGAGGAGACCAGCACCCAGCCCGAAGTGCTTAAAATATAGGCCAATATCTCCTGAAACATGCTGCTCTTTCTGCAGAGAGGACTCTTCCACTCTGCTGTGTGACGGCCAATTAGGTTAGTGAGACCTTCAATTGATTAATGGTTCCCTTGCTAGTAAAGCTTGTTAACAATGTAGCTAAACTCTGCACCAGTAAGTTCCATGAATCGGCTGTGATTGATAATTAATGTGTTGTGGACTGTTATATTCTGTAGGAGGAGTTTGGCCTTAAACATCGACAAGTGACCAATGGTCTATTTTCCTCCAGTGCACGTGACTGTGACTCGCTCTCATAGATGATGGGGACTGAATGTTCTGGATGTAGAAAGTATTGTGACGTCATCAGAAATGACTTATAAAATGTATTAATTGTTTGCTCTGTGTGATCTTTTACTTAGGTGTAGTAGCAATACCGCTGTGTAGAATAACTCTCTCACAAGTAAATATATTTTTTCAAAAGTATACATGTACAGAAGTACTAGCATTACGGTATACTTAAAGTTGCAAAAGTTAAACTTATTATTTATGCATTATCGTGCTTAAAATAATAATAACACATGATATTTGTTGATTATATCTGGCATTCAAAATGTGCATCTGAATCTTCACATATTTTTGATTATTGTGGGAATTAAATAAAAAACAGTTTCAAGAAACCAAAGATACAGATCAAACATTTGCGATGGGTTACAGTACAGTGAATTTGACCCTTTGACCTTTAACCTTGCTCTGCCACCTACGATTAATACTCAACAAGCGAGCAGTTACTTCCTGAAAGACCTAAAAGAGACACAGGATTTAGATAACGTATTAACAGCATGTCACTCACTACGGTGTCCCAGCATTTGGATGAAACAAGCTTTCTGTTACATTACAGAGACATGTGTTAATCAATGGAGAAAAGGCTAAATTAAAAATATATGCTTTACAGATAAGAAGCAAACAAGAGGGAAATTAAGCAAAAAGCCTTTTTCTAATTTGAAAATCTGGTGGCATTAGGCCATATTATTATAATGTATGTATTTCAACAAGGACCATGCATACAAATATATTAATCTCAGAAAAAACAAGATATGAATTATGACAGATTATAGTTACTAGCTCATTTCCATCTGCAGTCCTCGGGCAGGTACATAACAATCAACAAACACTAAAAACATTGCATAATCTCTATCACACAAACAATTATAAAACATGATTTAAGTACAGGTCAATAAAAGAATACATAGTACAGTGAAAATATAATATTACAATACAGTTACAATTGAAAAACTCAGATAATGTTGGCATGACTGGTTGCTTAATATACATGTTTTATTATTCATATCATGTTACTGTAAGCACACAACAATCTGTAATAGTTGTTTATTTTTTAAGGTATGCCGTAAAACAACATCTTCCTGGATTAAATGATTGTAAAGAGACATTTATGAAGCATATGTTATCTTCAAATTAAGTTTTAAAGACAGGGAATTTGAATATTTTCAGCATATTGAAAGAAATACCAGAAAAGAAAAGAAAAGAACAGAAAATGGGTTAAAACTATAAGTTATATAAAACGATATAACTAGCTAAGCATTAAACTAATACAACTCCCTAACAAACTAGCAAAAAGAGTAACTCGTTGTGCATATCAAGGAATGTCTAATTATGGACAAACATAACTAAATGCCTTCATTATCACGCATCAAGTGTCAAGTATGTGAATAAACAACATTACAAATAAATTAAAGGATGCACAAAGTAAGTGAATTGTTTGAATGGAAAGCAGTCTGACAATCATTTCCTTCCTGACTGGTCCGTTATTGCCAACAACAGGTCTGTGAGTGTAAACTGTGACACAGACACTCCCAGATTGAAATGTCCAAAAAAGGATTAAACATTTGCTGCAGTTAAGACCCGAGCCATAATCTGGAACTCTTTTTCAGCCTGAATTTAGTTTTTTCTAATCCTAAATTTGAAGGAAAAAAGTAGTAGATTGTGATTATATAAACAATCACCAGTAAAATATGTTGATCATTTCATTATGGAAACAGGTATAACTTGTTTTTGTCTTTTTAATTTTTTAACAGATATCTGTGACCAGCGACACAATCTGAGACTCAAGATGAACAATTGTTTCATTTTTAGATTACAGAGATAATCTGATTATTTCCCTAATAAATTGAAAGAAAAAGCTTTCAGAGCCATCCTCCACGAGAGATACTTAATAACAACCACTCAAAAATTATGTTTTTGATGAAAGTTTACTTATTAGATTAATTTACACTGGGTCTAAATTCTGAATAAATGTTGCCAACAAATGAATGGTTCTTGATATAGCACATATTTGCCTGTGAAACAAAGGTGATACATGTTTTCCTGTAGCCAAGAATATCTAGTGTACATTGTGTCATTAGGCATAAGGAACATTTCATAAAAACCCTCCACGGTATATCCCCTGCACCCGAGTGAGAAAAGACCAATATGTGGACACCATGAAACTCGGACCCTTACCTTCCAGCTTGAAAATAGTATGATGCGGTCTGCAGTGCAGCGCTCCAATGGCATTTCCAGCACAGTTGTTCCAGAGACCCTGGAGTACCCAGGTCGCTGTGATGACTGAGGATGCTCGGCTGGTGGCCCTCCATTCGTTGGACACCGTGGCAGCGATAGTGGCCCCCAGCCCGGCCATGCCGCTGAGAAGAGCCATGATCTGCAAGCTGGACATTTGGAGCTTTACGATATGTTTAAAGTCTTTTAGCAGATTCAGGAAAATGAGAAGAAATAAAATGGCCCCAGGCAGGCAAATTACACTGTGGACATGTGTTTTATTGAGATCATTAACAAACAGGACATCTTGACCGTGTCTCTAGTGGTGAGGGATGGACACAATCGGAAGGAAAAATGAGCTGTCAGTTATTCATTAAATGTTGGCAAGCAGTGTTTTAAATGCACATTTTGGTCTACAAATAAGGTCAAGTACCATATTAACATAACAAAAATAAAGGAGTAATCATTAATCCTCAAAAGGAGAAGAAATGTGACAAAGTCCAGTTACTGGTTCATCTATTTCTACATACAGTAGGATTCAAGCAGTGGACTAATGATTGTCAGCTTATATGTAAACATATGTTTTTGTCACTCATGAGAGCATTGTTTTTTAACCAAAAATAGAATAAGAAAAATAAAGCCACTAGTAAAAAGAGAGAGGAGAACAAAATCAGTTCAATTGTGTCGTCGACCTCAATAAATAAATATTACGTGAAACTAAGACAGTAGGAGTAGGTTCATATTTGAGAACAAATTAAGATCAAAAGTTTATTGGTAAACATTTCTAATTCAGTAAATTCAACAGAAATTGTTGTTAGGACCTTTAATGTCAAAAATCTTCATTTAGACACAAGGTTGTGAAAATTAACTCTCTACCTATGTCAGTTTTCTAGGCCTACCTTCCTTGAAAAATAAATATGTATATCCTGAGACTGCTATCAGTCAACATTTTATACACACATATATCTGTAAAGCACGAAGAAGAAGAAGAAGAAGAAGAAGAAGAAGAAGAAGAAGAAGAAGAAGAAGAAGAAGAAGAAGAAGAAGTGATTGCATGTTACTGAGTCATTAAAGTCTTATTTTCTTCAAAACTGTTTGAAGAATACATTTATTTTCTTCTTGATTCTTGATTCAAAGATTCTCACACTTTTTTCTGGGAAATCCTTGAACCAAGTTATTGAAAATATTTAAATAACCTCACTACTAGACTGGTATACTTTCCCCTTATTATTTAAAAAAAATTACTTAATATCAATAACATAGAGTAGTTGAAATGATCTCTAACGAAACCGGCTAACATTTAAATACTAAATACAGGTGAGTTTTAAAATAAACTAAAACGCTTACAAATGTAATAAAAACAATGAAATGAAATAATCTAGTATAACAACAATCCATCAAAAATCATATACACACTATCAGTATAATTCATGCATGAGGACTTCTACTTCTGATTAATTTCGGATGACATTTCACTTTATTTTTAGTACTTTTGTGTACATAATGACTGGGTAAGAAAGGACAAGATTTCATTAAGGACTTTGAGAAGTGATGGAGACTTCAGTGAGCCAATCCTGAGGCGGTGGGCGGGGCTAAGCAGTGCCCCGCTCACCTGACTTCCAAACCAGTTTTTGTGTCCTTTAGTAATCCTGTCCTGGATGTCTGAGGGGATGACATTGTCAGACATTGGAGTTCACAGCATCTGTTCTCTCAGGGTTGACCTCCTCTGAGTTTCTGTCGATATCCCCCCGCCACATAGCCTGAAGAGAAAGTCCTCAGGTCGCTTTTACTGGTGGGGGGCATGGAACAAGTGCGGAAGGAGGAGAAGGATAATCCGTTGGCTTCAGCTAATCTTCTCTCCAAGATTTTCTTCTGGTAAGAGAAGCGGCCTTCAGGGACTGCCGTGTTTGACATTAATTGAATGGAGAGCTCTCCTGTGTGACTGTGTGTGGCAACTCAAAGGACTGTCCACTGGATGTGATAGCAGGTAGCTCATCATCAGTCCATGCGAAAACATAACCTCACTGTTCCCTCCCACACACAGGAAAGAGCTCAGGCTTTAGGTACCTGTTTATTCCTATACACTTAAATGACAACAGGCAGGTCTGTGGAGTACTTCTAAAGTAGCATGACACATACAAAGTGGGTGAATATGTTTCAATAGTAAAGTAAAAAGTAGCTTTTACTAGCATTGATTACAAAAAATGAAAATGAGAAACAGTAAATATTATATAATAACATTTGTTATTAGTAGTCATTAGTAGTAAGCACGTTTTGGAAGTTTGCAAAAAACGTTATTAATAAAGAAAAACATGGATTGCACTTGAATTATTTTTAAAATCTGCTCTCTAGTATTACACCCCCTTAGTGTAACACCCACCATAAAAATAAACCACTTTCTTCCACCAATATCTTTATTTAAACAATTCAAAAATCCATACAGTGTTTTTGAGAATGTATTCAGTATTGCAAAACATAATATTGTGATACCCAGGTGTTGATATTTTCTTACACCTTTCATACAAACATACTACTTACATAAGGTACAGTAGCAATACATTTATATGTTCTGGTAAAAAACAGTACTTTTATTTTCATGTTTTTTTAATAAGGCTAAATCTAGGTGTCTATAGATTCTTTGAACAATAATTTCCATATTATATTTTAACTTCTGAGCATGCTTTCATTGACTTTCTCTCTAGTTGGCTTAACCCCTTGTTCAGAACTGGGTACAAGAGGAAGTTGGAGGAAGATGACATGTATAACGTTCTCCCAGAAGACGCATCAGAAACACTCGGGGAGGAGCTGCAAGGGTAAGATGTTGAGTAGAGTTTAGTTAATTACGTTCAAATACATATTTACTGTACATTTTCCAAAGTACAAAGTAGCTAATACGATGGTTAGGTTTAGATTCTTGGAGTCCGATGCCACAGTGATCTATTTCTGCATGTACTATACATAAATTCTAGTGTCGTACTATATACACTGATTTGGGTTTAACACCTTTTACATTTCACAGGTACTGGAACAGAGAGGTTCAACAGGCGGCAAAAGATCTGCGCCCACCCAGACTTGAAAATGTTCTTGTACAGTGCTACTGGAGATCATACGCACTCATTGGAATTTACATCTTTATAGAGGTACAGTTACACACATCTACAGAAATAATACAGTTTTAAGACTTATGTTTCTCTCCTTAATCTAATTTTCTATCAGGAAGTTATCAAAGTCATTCAGCCGTTGCTACTTGGGAACATAATTGAGTACTTTGAGAGAGAAGACCGCACCGACAACACAGCTGCGGTCCATGAGGCCTACAGATCCGCTGCGGGCATCTCCTTGTCCTGTATCAGTCTGTCTGTTCTTCATCATCTCTATTTCTACCATGTCCAGCGAGTGGGCATGAAGATTCGTGTGGCCATGTGCCACATGATCTATCAGAAGGTCAGTCATTATGTGACACTAATGTATAATGTCATCGTCTGTCGTATTCCTTTGGTTCATATACATCAATTAACAACTTTGTTTTGCAAAGGCTCTTTGTCTTAACAGCAAAGCATTTGCCAAAACTACCACAGGACAAATTGTTAACCTCTTATCCAATGATGTCAACAAATTTGATGAGGTAATTATCTGAAAGCATGCTATGTTTATATTTTTTTATTCATATTTAATATCCAGTAACCCATTCAAAAAAGACATACCTTACCCCAATCCTTTGCTTTTCATATTTTTCTTACAGGTGACCTTATATTTGCACTTTCTGTGGATCGGGCCTCTACAAGCTGTAACTGTGATATTATTGTTGATGTATGCTATTGGCCCATCATGCCTTGCGGGTATGGCTGTCTTCTTCATCCTGATGCCTGTACAGACAATGTTCGGACAGTTGTTCTCTAGTCTCAGGTTTGTAGTTATTACATTGTAGTTCAAATCAAGAAAATAATTTTTCATTTGACTGTGTGTGTTGCACTGGTGCCGTTGCTGCAATGTTTGTCTGTTGTTTTAGGGCTGACACAGCAGTCCTAACAGATGACAGAATACGGACAATGAATGAAGTCATCACTGGTATCCGTGTTATTAAAATGTATGGATGGGAGAAGCCTTTTGCTGCATTGGTGGATGAGATCAGAAGGTACAGCCAAAAATAACCTGCTTTCCCTTTTTATCAAAAATAAATTAGAATCTGACATCCTATCCTCTTAATAACAAGCTCATTAAAGTCAAAGGCCTGTGTTAGCTGACACAAATGTGCATCATGTTTGTTAAACAGCTTTTACTGACAACAACTCCTGTTATTGTACAGAATGGAAATCTCCAAGATCATGAAAAGCTCCTATCTGCGTGGTCTGAACATGGCATCTTTCTTTGTGGCCAACAAGATCATCGTCTTCATCACCGTCTGCGTCTACGTCCTGACAGGAAACCAGCTGTCTGCCAGCAGAGTGTTCATGGCTGTTTCCCTCTACGGGGCGGTCAGACTCACCATCACGCTCTTCTTTCCTTTTGCTATAGAGAAGGTTTCTGAGTCTCTAATCAGCATTAAAAGAATTCAGGTAAATACACCACACAAAAACCTTATTGTACCCAGTGTGTGTTGAATACGGTCAATGTAAACTAGAGCTCTGAATGTGCTTCCTTCTTCTAAGACTTTTCTTCTGCTCGATGAAGTTGCTCCTCAGCACCTGGGGCTTCCCTTTTCAGACAAGAAGGACTGTTATGTGAAGATTCAGGACTTAATATGCTACTGGGATAAGGTGAGAATTATTGTGGGCAACATGTCTCCTTTCTATCTGTACATAGCTCATGTGCTACAATCCTTACAGCCCTCAAGTAAGGATAGAGAGTGTTGCTATGCAGATTGTGAAGCCTTGAGGACAAACTTATGATTTTGAGGTATAAATAGGCTTAATTCGACATTAACAGTCTGAATAGTTATTACATGACAATTTCTGTTTATTTACAGATGCTAGAGGCTCCAACATTACAGAATGTGTCTTTCACAGTGGCGCCAGGGCAGCTTGTGGCAGTAATCGGACCTGTTGGGGCTGGAAAGGTCAGGTCAATTTTGTACTCTCAGGCTTATAGTCATGCTGCACATGTGACATGTCAAGTCAATTTGAAATAGTTTATTATATAAAGGTCAAAGTGGTACTATTAGTACAGCATAGAGTCAGTGCTAGGTTTGACTTTATACCAGCAGTCGAATGCCATAAAGAATTTCACTAGGGCTATTGGCTTATACTGATACAATGGAGACATTACATGTTTACATTTGTAAGAAATACAAATGAAATACCATGCTTTTACCATAAAGGAAAGCTTTTGTAGGACTGTGTTGTAAGCATCTCTATCTAAAGCCAGGCTGTTGGATAGTTAGATTGTTTTCAGGCATCACTATACATTATCTTCCTCAACTGAAAGAACTGAAAAATACATACTTATTCACTTTATTACCGAGAATTAAACGAGAATAATAAGCCGCTCTTGTTTTTGTGTGGCAAATACGGAGCTAGTGCAATCGGATATTGGCTTAACATAAAGACTGTAAGCAATCAAGAAAACACCTAGAAAAGTTATAAACATGTGGTCTGTTATTTCTTCTGTGTTTGTGCATGTCAGTCCTCACTCCTCAGTGTGGTTCTGGGAGAGCTGAGTCAGGAGAGTGGTGTGGTCAAGGTCAGAGGAAATCTTACATACACCTGTCAGCAGCCCTGGATTTTACCTGGTACGATTCGAAGCAACATTCTTTTTGGGAAAGAGCTGAACCCCCAGAAGTATGAAAGAGTCCTGAGAGCCTGCGCCCTCAAGAGAGTGAGAATCACATGCCCTGCTGCATCTTCACACTCTGTAGTCTAGGTGTTAGTAAAGTTTAGTTGGAAGTGAGTTTCTTGTTAATGTGAATGACTGGTAACGGTTGCATTTGCACCCTGTTCAGGACCTGGACCTGTTGCCAGGTGGGGACTTGGCACTGGTTGGGGACAGGGGGGCCAACCTCAGTGGAGGACAGAAGGCAAGGGTCAGCTTAGCAAGGTTTGCTATAAAAATGCAGCAATGTACATTTTTATTTGGTGTAAGTGATAAATAATGACAATAACCTTCACATGTGTGTACTTTTAGAGCAGTGTATCAGGATGCAGATATCTACCTGCTGGATGACCCGCTCAGTGCTGTGGATGCTGAGGTGGGACGGCACCTCTTTGAAAAGTAAGTCTTGTTATTAACATCTCAATATTATTGTCCATCACTCCTGTAAAAATCAGTTAATCAGGTCTAAGTTATGGAAGTATGTCAGCACAAAATATATATATATATCTTTAGGTGCATTTGTGGACTTTTGAGGAAGAAGCCTCGTATACTGGTTACTCACCAACTACAATATCTGAAGGCTGCGGACCAGATTGTTGTCTTAAAGCAGGTTTGTGTTGATGTTTGTTCTTGTTTATAAAATACTGTATATAACATGTTAAAAAGGTGACCAGGTGGTGATAAAATATTAAAAAATGTATGCATTGAATCTGCATTTAGTATGTCTCCATGCATATGTGCTATTCAAATAGTTTAGATTGTGATCGCATGTGTGACAAGGTGTATACTTCTGTTAACAGTCACTGTATTATAACATCACTTCGGCCTAATTTTCCATCTCAATTACTTTCTCAGTAACTACACAAGCTAAATGTATCTTTTAAGTAACAAACACTTACCCTCTCAGGTATTAAAGGTCGCTTTAACAAGTTTTAAGTTACCCTTAGGGCATCAACTGATTGGATCTGATTTCTTATGAATATGCCTTTCTTTGGTTGCTATCTTTGACTGTCTGTGGTTTGGAGCCAGGCACTGTGTAGTTCACAAGTTTTTCTATTAAAACAAAAAAAGGATTTGATTTGATCTCTCAGTCTGACCCCTTCAAAGCTACATAATCATCTCAATCAGTGTTGAAATAAAATACAACAGATATTGATGATTAATTGGTAGCAGCTTTTACCACAATTGTATTCATCAAAGGAAACAATACTTTCTGTGCAGTGTTCAAAGGTTAGACGCTTGATGTTTTATAAGTTAACAATATAATATTCAGAACTAAATTATTAATTTGACTTCCATTTGTTTCACTATATGTATTGTGACTCTTGTTATTTCAATACTTTCAACACGGTGAAGGACATTCAACAAGTTTTTGTGAAAAGACTATTATTCTCTTACTTAGAAATACATTTCATATATAAATGATGTGTCTGTGGGAGGACTTATATAAGAGTTTTGAAATTACATAGGATAAAAACGTACATGTTTTGTAAGTTAAAAGTTTCATTTCGAGGGGTAAATCTTCCAACAGTAGCTGAAATGTTCCTCACATTTGTCTAAATTATGTTTAATTCTTCCATCATTGTCAGGGTCAGATGGTAGCACGGGGAACCTACAGTGAGTTGCAGGGCTCTGGACTCGACTTCACCTCCTTGCTAAAAGATGAAGAGGACCAGGAGGATGACAGGAAGACCCCCATCCCTGGGACTCTCTCCCGCTTCCCCCATACACTATCTGACAACTCAATATCCTCTAAGTCTTCCTTATCTTCCTCTCGGTGCTCTTTGATTAAGGCACCAGAACCAAACAAAGTGGTAAGTGTGTTGAATCATTCTTTAAAGTTGACCATCATTTTCTTACTTACTTCATCAAACTTTAAAGGTCACCTATTATGCGAAATCCACTTTTTCATGTCTTTTATACATAAAACTGTGTAAAGACATTCTGAAAGTTTAGGGGAAAAAGATTTGCTCACTTTTTGTCCTGCTCCATTTATATAAAAACCTGTCTGAAAATGAGCTGATCAGGTTTTTGGCCACTTTGTGATGTCATAACAATGTTTTGGCTTGTGTAACTATTAGCCAATCACCAACCTAGGTAACACCGTCCCACCTGTTTGGTATTTCAAGCCAAACACTTCAGAGACATGTTTTGTATATATCTGAAAAACATTATAATGGGGAACCTGTTAAGCATATGTGTATAGCAATCTCAATGTATGAAAAGGGTTTGTTGTGAGTTCTGGCAGCCACTAGAGGGCAGAAGGAGCTCACATTTCCCTGCTGCCTGATCTTAAATGTTGCTCACTGACACTAGTGTCTATCTGAAGGTAGTGCAACCAACAGAGGAGGAGAGCCGCTCAGAAGGAAACATCGGCCTGCGTATGTATATGAAGTATTTCAGGGCAGGCGCTAACTTCCTGGTCCTCTTCATCCTCATTTTACTCAATGTCCTAGCACATGTGAGTCAATTCTTTCAATACATTTTTTGCGTGTGTTCCATGAATTTTAGTAAAATACAACATATAATCAATCTAGTCATTTTTAGACAAAAGAATACTGTAATAAATTGTCTTGATGAATGTTCATTTCATCTTTTTTGTGTTTGCTTTTTAGATAACATTTGTGCTGCAGGACTGGTGGCTTGCGTGCTGGTGAGATATTATTCATTTTACACCTTGTGAACACATATGCTTGCAAGAATATCATGTATTGAAAGGCTGACTGACTATTTCCAGAGACTGTAAATGGTGGAGGATTTGATAAAAGAAGGCTGAACCAAACAGTTGTTCTTGGTATTATCTGTCACTTGTTGAACTGACCTTGTGCTTCAGGATAGGAGGAATGTTCTGTTTAGTGCCTTCCTGTTGCAGCGTTCTTTATTCGTTGTGTTTATTTGTCCTTGTGGATTTTTGGTTCTTTTGTGGCTGTCTTGCAGGGCCTCTGAACAGAAGCACATCAATGCGACAGAGCCCTTCAATGGCAGCCTCCCCCGGCAGCTGGACCTTGACCTGTACCTAGGTGTTTACGCAGGTGAAACTCACTGAGCGCACACTGCTTTTTGTGTACTGTTGAGGCTCTAAATATGCCAGCCATTCAATGAACAGATCCACAGTTCTTTGGCTGTGGACCAAGGCCTTCAAGGCCCAGTGTATGTGTACATGGGCCTCAGCTGTACAGGGAGATAGCAGTGCCTTTCTTCTTCTCTCCTGTTGGATTGCTCTGATTGTCTCCCTGTGATTCCTAGCCTCTTCACTCTATCAGGCTTTGTATTCACTGGGACAGTTCAGCATTCAAGACACAAATGAACATCATTTGAAGGCAAAACTTAAGTGGAACACTCTATGTCATTTCTTATGCCATTCAAAATACAAAATAATGGAAACTTAAATGCATAGCTGACCTTGGAACAGGTACAAGGGAAATATTTTAGTGTGCTGATGGATTTTTCTTCTGTGCTTTTGTCAGGTTTAACAGCCACTTCAGTAGTGTTCGGCTTCCTTCGCAGCTTGGTGTTCTTTAATGTGTTGGTGAGCGCGGCCCAAACCCTACACAACAGCATGTTTAACGCCATCCTCCGGACCTCGGTACACTTTTTTGATATCAATCCAATTGGTAAGTGACTCTCATCAATACTGATTTATGTAGTACAGGAATGAAAGGATGCTTTTGAGACGTTAACATCCTCTGGGGCCTAAGGTTGAGCTTATTGTTCTAATGTCTCACCACTAGAGAGCAGACTGTTACTTACTTTCTTGTCTTTCCATCCACTTTACACATATCCACTAACTTGGCCTTCAACTCCAAAATGTGTTATTGCTATTAGATATAAAAAGGATGATATATATAAATATAACAGTTTTCAGATTAAATGTAAAATTGTATACAATTCAAATCTTTTATATTTTAATCTTATTATTGGAATGTTTATGTCATTTCTATATATAAATAAAATGCATATCTGAAAATTAATCAGTATAACTATTATTATCTATAATTAATATAAAGGCTGTACATTTAGTCACACATGCTTATAGATGGTGTTCTGTAAGTGGGATTTATAGGTTTGAATATCTATCTGAAGAAACTGGCAACACAAAAGTCGCTGCTGGGAAGTAATGCCTGTGTAACCAGGAAGCCAACTCAGTCAAAAAGCCTTGAGATATGACTTTATATATAGCCGTAATGTATTTACAAATGACCAAAGGGAGTGTTATCTTTTTTTATTGTGAGCTTGAACAAAAAGCAAACAATCATATTGAATAAATGCTGTTTGCACAAGATCTTGGTCAGTGTTGTGTTTGGACTGTAGAGCTGTGTAAATACGGACGTATTTGTCTTGTGCGCATTATCAGAAATCTTCGATTTATTTCATTAGCTTTGTAGGCTGTAGCTGCTGGCTCAATGGAGTAGGCAGATGGACAAGATTTGGAAAGTGAGCAAACACTCCAACTCGCCTGACTTTACTCAGGGAAGGCTGCTGGTTTTCCTTTTGGCGTGTTTTTCACTACCATTTTAAATAGATATTAATACAACTGAGAGCGTTTTCTCCTCTTGTAATTTTAGCTTTATGGTGTTTTGGTATTCATTATTTTTAAAAAGGTGAAGTACTGTCACTACAATCTGTCATTCGTATCCAAAGTCAACTGTCAAGTGGCCCACTTTGATAACTTTAATTTTTCTGGAGCATGGTTCACCTGTCAGCAGATAATTACTCAGCCTAATCTCTTCATAGTGACATGCATGTACTACACAATCAGCTCGGGTGGGAATTCTCAACAAGAAGGAAACTTGTTTCTGTATAATGAGTCATAATAAGCTGCTAACACAAGTCTAAATATGATTTGAGGGTGTTCAGAGCTTGCGGTTTCTTCTCGCTTTAGAAGTGGGTGCAGCGACAAAGCTTCCCTTTGCATAGCTGTGTTTGGAGCAAACACCACAGGTCTTAATCTTTGGCTTTTGTTTTTACTGCTGCCGTTGTGTTAGGTATTGGACTACCTGGCAGCTTATCTGGGTGTGCCCTGCTTTGTAATCTACGCACGGGAGGAGAACAAACACTTTGAATAATGTAATAATCTGTTTAATAGTGCAGCAAAAGAGAGGCTTAACAGACAGTGCTATCTGATTGCTGTTGTGCGGCTATCAGTAACCATTGTATGTCCAGTCCAGTCATTACAGCTTGGCCTCTAGGCTGGCTAACAACACTGTGTGTCTGACTGCATATTTAGACAACTGTCCCAGAGAGGGGGTTTCTTTTGTCCTTTGTCCAGTCAACAGTAGATTAAGCATGACCGTGACATTTTTTTTGACAATATAAATGACTTTCACTGATTTACGTTTTTCATTTCTTCTCTCGCTCTGTATTTTTGACACCTTTACTTGAGTGCGACCAAACAGAAAAGACCAGTAAAAAGCTGTTGTCAGCTCTGCCACTTTTCTCTCACTCTTCTTTCTTTCTTATCGCGCTGCTACTGTCGAAACCATTTATTCTTCTTTCACACAATAACCACTTCTCCATCACAACTGTTTCCACAACTACTTGTCTCATGCAATAAGTGTGAGCCATTTGTTGCTGTGTGCCTATGTGTTGTTAAGGATTTGACAACTGTTTATATGTGTAAGTGATAGGTGCAGTGCTGCTGAACAGGCCCAGTGTTTGATAACTGTCCACAGAGTGAAAGGTTACCATTTCAAGCGTCGCTGCACAAAGGTCTTATTTGTTATTCTGTGAATGTGGTTTATAACAATAGAGTACAGCAGTGGTGAATTATGATTGATGGAGAGGCATTGTAGCTCTTCTGTATCAGACACTGAACGCCTCTGCGCCATTTGAATCATGTGTTATCTTTTGTGTGGAAATAGTTGATTTCCAATTTTTTTGATTAAACTTTTATATTTTGTTACGGAAATATATGGTCGGAAGACATCCAGATGAGTTTGATAAAACTACGGACAGATCTTTGCTCTTCTATGTGAATTTATATAATCTAATATATTCATGTTTCTACATTTTTGAAATATGTACAGCTGTTCTTCCAAATGTGATCCAGTTAGAGCAGCAGAGACAGCGGTGGATGTGTTGAGCTGATGTTGATCCCTGTAATTTAGTGTCATTGAGTGGGCTAATCCCCTCAGAGACTGCAGGCCAGGGCTTCAGCTCATCGGCACAGTCAAGGTGTGGAGTTTCAGTCCACACACACACACACACACACACACACAGCACACACACACACACACACACACACACACACACACACACACACACACACACACACACACACACACACACACAAACTCTCTCTCTCTTTCTCAAAACACACACACACACACACACACACACACACACACACACACACACACACACACACACACACACACACACACACACACACCTTTACCGTCCCCCTTAGCATCGGCATATTGGGCCACCTCAGTGCCAGGTGTCACTCAGTTGCTGTTGATGCAGGGAACATTAGATCCTCTGTAGTCAGTGAAGTGAGATTCTAATTGTGTCTACAGAGGCTATGTTTTTAATGTCTGTATTTCAGGTCTTGGATGCAAGAGTGTTAAGAGCGAAGTCGAGGAAGTACTGCAGAGAGGATGATGATATCGAGGTGTGTAAATTGAATGTGGAGATGGAGCCGTGTGTGTGTGCAGTACGGCTGATAGGGCTCCCCCTCGCTCGGCACTTCCACTATTTAATTGCATGAAAGGGAAGCAGAGGAGATTGCAGGAGCCTGGCGGTGTGAGCGAAGAGAATGGATTTAGAATGTATTAGTATTGGCAGCAAGGTGCCGGCGGTGGGAGGCTGCCCCAGGCCCCGAGGCCCTTCATGGAAGTGCAGGTGAGCTGTGCCACCTCCAGCCTTGGCAGCCCCCTCCCCGGTATTCCTTCATTATCACACTTGCCTGACTGAAAGGCCCTTCCAACTGCACTGGGCCCACACATGGAGCAGCTCTGAGTCGTCCCCTTATCTTGATGTTTACAGGGAACAGCGATTTGCCACACGCCCTGCTCCAGCCGGACCCCACTGTTCCACTTCTTTAACTGTGATTGGGGGCCCTGCTTTCCTAATATCTCCACCTAAGGGGCCACCTTAGTTGGGAGGGCTTGATATTTCCTGAGCCTGAAAAAATGGTGCAAATCACCCCTGGAGTCTTAAACCATGAGAAATTGTTTGATAGTAATGCTGCTGATATCCTGAAACGTCTATACCCCTTTCTACACAATAGGTGATATTGTTGACAACCACCCATAGTGATTGAAGCCATTGTCCCATGCCGATCTTACCTCATAGGCATTTCCATGCAGTGAATGTCTTTGTGTAACTGCATCACTGTAATGTATCCCCTCTATAGTCCGCGGTGGATGGAGAAGGCCTTTACTTCATCCCCTCTGAAACCCTCTGTTAACTGAGCCGCTTGTCAAACAGCTGATAGCTGACTGATGTTTTCTGTTTTAACACCCTCTAACCATGGTATGATGTAACCCAGAGAAACCTATCCTCTTCTTGCTGGCATTGTTTGTCAGATATGCATGAATTTAGGTCATCTATGGCTTAGACAGTAAAATTACATAAAATATTATTGGATCTTCCGCAAACACAGTTTGACAAATACTCCCCCCATTCCCAGACATAAGCAGCAATCTTCTACACTAGTATAGTAGCAGCTCTACCCCCTTGCATGAACCCTCCCCTCAGGATGTCTGTATGCTAAAGGGGCACTCACACTGTGAATAAGATTAGTCTGCCTCCGAGTGTACAACATGCTTACGCCACTTGACTTTGAATCAGTACTGATTTGGAGCATTGCTGGATTGTTGCGGGGAATAATGCTCTGGCTGGGTTTATGCAATGGCTGTTATGGGGAGCCCGGCCTCGTCTGCATGCATGTTTTTTAGGCGGGAGCGGCATTTTGGATAAAGCTGTAAGCTGCTTATGGCCGTGGAGAGAGGTGATTACAGGGCCCACCTCCATAAGACTGACTGGGAGGCTCCGAGGCAAGTTTTAGGTCAGTGGTGCCATGGCTTCACTCCACCACGCCTCCAGAGTGCCATTCTGCCACATTCTGCCAATGTGCCGCTCAGCTATTTCCTCTCTTGGTCCTGTAACAAGTCCCACCCTGTTACATAGCCAATTCTGTAAGCATGGATAAACACTTCCGCATGCTTGCAGGGATAGTTTCACTTTATCATGATTTTTACAGTAAATACTGTATGCGAGTGCTGCTTTATTTATATTCTCTTCAAACTGATATTGTTTGCTTAAACACCAAGAGAGACAATGGGTTGCTTTATAGCTGTATCAAACATTATGACACCATTTGGGAGTTGTTTTGACAGTGAATATACATTAAACTACGCACAATACTGTATATCTACTGGTTGTTGGTGTTGGGCGCTGTACAATAGCTGCCCACTGCTCCTAGTACTAGACTCCTGGTACTAGGATGAGTTAAATGCAGAGAACAACTTTCACTGTGTGTGCTGTGCTCTGCATGTGTGACCATTAAAGAGGGTTTCATCCCTCCCAATTCTTCTTCTATTTGACCTGTAGCCATTTTTCCTATTGTGGCACTGCAGGCACTGCTCTGGTACTCCTTGTCTGCCTCTGAGTCTGAGTTCTTCCTTCAGGGACAGAGATAGAGAACGCCTTTCTGTATTGCCTGCCTTTAGGAAGTGTAGCCTAGGGATTTACTTTCACTGACCCTGCTGTAAACATTGTGGGAAAGCAACTGGAGTGTAATCTTATGTACTGTGGGATCAGAATAGGGGAGCAGAGTTACTAAAATGGTCACAATAAAGGACTGCCACAGCACCTGCGAAGCACCAGACAAAATAATGAACACCTGAGCAGATTGGAGGCAACTCAATTAACGTCACTGACACTGCCAGTCAGAACATAAAGGAAGGTACACAGCTTCTGTTGCCCTTTTGTTTCCAAACAAAAGGTTCCCTCGTGTATTCAGCCAAGAGTAGGGCAGTCTTTATGAAATGCTATACAAATAATGATTCATTGTTTACTCTAGATAGGCCTGTGTTTTTCATCTGATATCACACTCTGTGTATAAGCTCTTTTCTATTAAGTTGGAAGGGACTTTGGTAACAGTTGCTCAATAGTCAAGTGAGTACCGGTACAAGGAAATTGAAACTGACTAAATATTGTTATCAGTGGATAACAGAGGGAAATTCCCAAAGGATAAACAATATTAGCATTTGATGCAGATTTCTTTTCTAATTTCTATCTGCATATTAAATTGCACAATACAGTAATATATCTTGAATGTCCCCTCACACTACAAAATACATTACATTATCTTATTTTTCTCCAATAATTCAGATGTACAAAGGATACTTTATAACCAATAAAAGAATACTCTGCTCTCAATTGTGGGATTCTATCTTACATATATCCACTCTAATGTCTTATAATCTGGACCTTTTGTGTTGTGTTGTTTTCCAGGAAGAATCCTCAACAGGTTTTCGAAGGACATCGGTTACCTGGACTCTCTGCTCCCATGGACGTTTGTGGACTTTATCCAGGTGAGTCTCACCTCGGCAGGTTTGGTCGCTGGCGCTGCAGCATGGGAAGGCCATTTCATGCCTGGCTAAACCTGCTTTGTGGTCCGGGTCCCCTAATCTGGAAACAATTACTGTAGGATTACCCGCCAGCGCGGCCCAGCGCCTGCACAGATTTAATAAAAGTGTGCACATAGGCTGAGGGCGTGGCTCCCACAGTGTGACACAACAGAAGCGGCATCTTCAGAGAATGTGTTTGGGGAGTAAGCAAGTGATTGGGAGAGAGAAAGGTGTCAAAGAGGAAATAAAGGCCGCAGGATGATGGGGATGATGTGGAGAAAAACAGTGGGTATGCGAGGAGGGGGGTGACGAGGATGATGAGTTGAGTGGCAAAGAGAAGAAGTGTGAGCAGCAGGCGTGGGATGTGTTCGCAGGAGTGGACCTGGAAGCGTGGTAGAGGGGAAAGGGGGACAGGTCAGTTGGAACAGATCCAGAGTGGGACTTGCCCCTCTCAGCGCAATTCACCTACAGTAATGCACTACAGTCTTCAGGCCTGGTAGCCAAGGGCCACCCTGGTGCATAACCAGGTAAGGTTACCAAATGCCACCCTGCCACCGTGACAGCCATCTCCCACGAAAGCCTGCGGAGATGAGCCAGCTCATGCACCTAGCACCACAAAGACGGGAATGTTCGCTGCACAATTCGAGGTAGAGGAGCAGGCGTGGCTCTTTGGTTAGGGCCAAAGAATAGAACAAAGGCGTGCTGAAAACGAATCCCCCCTCCACAATGCCTGAGTGATGTTTGTGGCAGATACCCATCTCACAGTAGACAAAAGCCATCTTAAATGCTGAAAGCACAAAAGATCATATGCACAAAAGCTTTTTGTCTGCTATAGTTTCCCTCATTTTGATAATAAGCTGAATAATGGCTGGGGTAAAATAATAAGTTTGCAGAAGGCGCATAGCTCCTGAAATGAAAACAGTGAAAGTAGCTTATGTCATAACTAAATACAGACTTGTATTGCACATATGTACTCACTGTACTTCAAGTATGACTTGAACAGTATAAGATATTACCTGCTTTTTCTTGGAATATAAGAGACATTACTATTTTGTAGTGCATTGTAGTGAAGAATAGCTTTTAGTAACTTAAGGGCAAACTTTCAATAAGAGAGGGTGTTCTGATTGTTTCTGCTGGTCTTTTTGTGGTGAGCAAGTGGGAAGTGATTGTGACTTGGGACAAAGGTGGCATCCTTTCAACAGAATACTTTTGTTTGTACTGCTTTCTGCTCTTGTTTGCAGGTGTCTTTCATGGAGCGGTCTTTAATGCTTTCAGGAAGGACGGTTTTCACTCTTTTTATCAAAGTATTAGCCGTGCAGAAAAGCTGCTGATCCTGACTATTGTTGCTCATTCGCAGAGGGACGTTTCCCCATAGTCATTGTTTAAATGGTTGTCAGGGGGGAATAAAGTGAAACTTCATAAACAATGCCCTAACTGGTTTATCTCTCTATGGGGAGAGGCCACTTCTGTGCAGGGATTTGCACCAGAGCCTCCACCTTTTTGGTGGAGTAAGGCCTTCAGCCTCTCAGCACTGCCCCCATACCCGCCTGACAAGGGGATTCCCTCTAGCTGGGTGAACCTGGTTACACCCCAGAGCCCTATTTTTTTCAAAGGTCTCATTTAGTAGTAATTTGGTGTATGGAGGAAAAGGCTTTTTCTCTTTTTCTCTTTATGGTCATGGGACAAAGACAGAAATGTCAATTAAAAACACCTCGGGCTTCGGGGACTGTCTGCTTTTGTGTAGACTTGACCTTTAAATCCTGGGTTGCCATTATTTTCACAGAGGGGTCAGAGGAGGAGGGCAAGACAATAAGGGGTGAGTTCAGGGGTCTTTCAGTGAAGGGTTTTGTGTGAAGGCTCTTGACCAAGTCACAACACTTACTGTGAGGTCCATAGCTACTTTCACAGTTGTTCTTAACCATCCACGCAAATTCAGTTTGTCAGCATGTGTATGTAAGACACCAGCTGAAAGCTACTCTCATTTAAGTGGGACTTAGCCTGGTCTCGGCATTGTTTATGGCATATAAACATGCATAAACAGTAGCTCATAAATCAATTGTACAGCAGTAAAACCTACAGTCATCTCGAGAAAATATATAACACTTTATAGTGCGTGTGAGAAGAAGAGGTAGTGCGTGGTATACAGACACAAACCTAGCACCAGGACACACACACAAACACACAGCAAAGGTGGCTATTGTCTAAAAACACTGGCGGGTGGATCGCTGTGTGAGTCTGTATATTGTGGCACATTGTGTGTCAGGCCTTTTCAGCGGCTTTGTGGGATATGAGAACTGCTGACGTAACCGTGAGTGCTGTAGGATGGGATTTCACTTGCTTTCTCTGCTTCTCTACCATGCGGGTGACAGGAGAAGTGAAGAATGCTCTGGCTCCAGGCGTTACACAGGTTAGCCTGAGAAACACAGAAGATGGTCCTGTGCAGAAATATATACATGTAGGCTGTAAATCCCCCTTTGACCATTGTTTTATGACATTGCAATTGTCTTCATGCACAAGTAAAACAACTACAAGTGACACAGAAAGGTAACTATGTTTACTATGTTAATTATTCTATTTACTTATTTGTCAAATTAGATTGTTTTGATTACACCACAAAACAGCATTGTGTTTTTGTCTGCTTATGGGTGTGTCTAACCAGCCACTCAGCAATACCACACATGGTCATTTGATGGCGAGCATTGGCCAGCAATATAGCATTCAATGTGTGTATGTGTGGTCTCCCATGATGCTGCGGTCCAGCACCTCAGCTTCTTTGACTCAGACATACAGGGTGCTTTGAGCCTGGGAACTTAACAAACAAAGTCCCATCTAATAATCTACACTCTCACCTCATGTCAATATGACAAACCTAATGAATTCTGTGCATTCTGCCAACTACTTTTGTTTTGGTGAATTGCTGTTTCTTTGCACATTTGAAAATGTTTTTGTGTTGTTTTAACAGAGAGAGAGAAAAGAGCAGTGGCTGAATGAATGCATTTGCTGGACACAAGTGATTTATAGTTGAGAGAAAGGGAGAGAGAGAGAGTGAGTGAGAGACCTCATTTCAAAGCCTTTCTCTTATTTCCAAAATGGGGTTGGAAATCAGCAGCTTGACTGAGCCCAAATAAGTGACTTCTTTTACCTTTTCACAGCACACAAAGGCCTAATCCTAGGACTACTTGAGCCACCAATGTAGACAGCGACTGAGACCACCACAGTATGTGTCAGACCCTCCTCACCACACACAAAACACATTGACTGCAGCTTTATGAAGTGAAAATGGCCCAGAAAGGGAAAATGTGAGGGAGGTTTCCACAGTCATTTCTCCCAAAGAAAGGGCATGGCATCTGGGCATTTAATGCTAAAATAAAGCCCAAAGACAGAGTAGAATGGATTGGGTCACTTCTTTTGTTCCAGAGCCCGAGTGGAACAGCCCTTTTTTGTTTCAGTACCACTGACCCCTGCAACTTATTGTGCAGCTCTGTCAGGGAAAAGTGTGGAGAGAAAAAAAAGTCCAGCGATGACAGAGGACTTCTTTTGAGGAATTTTCTTTGCTATGCTTTCCCCTCATTTCCTGTTTTGTTTGCTCTCTTTTTTGTTTCACAGTGGCAAATATTGCACACAGTCAGTAAATAAAGGGAGGATGAATAAGGCGTTGTAAAAAGCATACTGATTCTTTGTGTCCGGAGGGATGTTTAATTAAAGGCAAGTGTTTATTTTCTGCTGCCGAACAACAGTCGCTATCATTGCCGAACACAAATATAGCAATTAACTTCAATTTTCTGCATTTACTTGGACATCAAAGAGCTGATAGAATCATTGAGAAAATAAAGCAATTAAGGTCAGCAGAGATCTCAATGGTCTTTGGACACAGCAGTGCGCCCACTGTGCTCGAATGACTGAATCACATGCGTGCAGAAGCTTTCTTTTCTTGCTTAAGAGCAATTAGCGCTAATTCTTTATTTAAACAGTTTGTACACAAAACCTTTCATCCTTTTATCCACTTTTATGTGCAGCGGGAAGTGGCTTTGGGAGTTTTCTGTTCCTGTGTGGTTTCATAAGAGATATGGATGTGGTCCGGGGGGGTGAGGTGTACGCTTGTTGGATCACTTATCTGAGTCATCTGTGTGTAGTGTGGGTGGGGGCCCACGGTGTTCCTGATGCGGACATGATAAGCGGCAGACCACGCAAATGGGTCACATCAAACGGGGCCCTGACGACAGAGGGCCCTGGGGAGCAGGAGGAGGCAAGACTCCTATCTTAGGGTTCCTGTTCCTCCTCTGTTGCCTCAGATGACCCCACTGTCAGATAAGCCTGTCTCGGACCACCGTGGCCCCTCACTGAAATGGGCCCAATTAGAATTTAAATAACCCAATCTGCAAACCTGAATGAGCAGTGTTCGCTGTGTCACCAAAGAGCAGCAGGAGAGTGAAAGAAAAACAGTTCATTTGATAAGACATTTGTTCAGTTAATATTTGATCCCCTCAAGGGAAGGCTGGATAACATGCAGTAATGGCTCGTGTGTCACCATCTCACTTTGCAGTCTGGTAGCCTTCCATCAAGGCTAAGATTGAAACTTATGTACTGTGAAATTCTTGGGATCAGTTGTGCTCAGTAGCCTCCACTCACTGTTTGATTGTGTGGGCTCCACTACAGCAATGGTTAGACTAGTAATACCCTCTTATCTGAACTGCAAATGGAATTGAGTAGCTTTTCATCAGGAAACTACACTGAAAGTGATCATGCCTAAATGTGTGCTTAAGTGGCAGATAACATCCGTAATTAAGGTGCTAAATTAAATGTTCATCTCTCTGGGCTAGTCTGAGACCACTGAAGGTAACAGCACGATCTTAATCTCCACGTCTTAGGCTTCATCTTTTAGGATGTGTTTAATTTCAGGGTGTGAGGTTTCTGTTTTATCATGTACCGTATCAATCGAATATGAAATATGTAACACAGTATACCTTTCAGTTAAGAAGAAACCGTGTCTCAAATGTTCACTGGTGGAAGGAGTATTTCCTTCATTAATTTAAGGAAAAAATATTCTTCACAAAGTAAACAAACAAACTTGAAAGATATGCATTACATATCCAGTCAATTAAAAGCATGGCAATACATCAGGAAGATGTAGGCCCCTTAGTATCAAAAGTACAACTACTACCAAATGACCAATGTGACTGATATGTTATTGCTATTATGTACAAATATAAAACAAGTTGTAAAAAAACATTTGCCAGTCAAATGTACTAAAGCAGAACTATATAATTGCTTAAAGTGGAAACACTTAAGATGATACACAGTATACTATCATATATATATATATATATATGTTGATTCCCCAGTCCCAAGTTCATCATTAAAGTATCAATCCATATATCTATCTATTTAAAAGTATAAGGACCTCAAAATTCACTTAGGTACTGTACAATGGAGAATATTAACCACAGGTGGGCTTTGGTAATAATTTTTATATAATCATATTGATGTTTTTATTAGATTCCGTTTCTAAACAAAGTGCTTTGGTGTCGTCACACTCACTGCCTCCTATCCTGCTCAGGCAGCTCTGGTATCCTGGTCTAGATGTGTCACAGAGCCATTAACGCGGGTGATGAGTCACTGTGTTGTTGAGGGCTGTGTGGTTAGAGTGTGATGTATCAGACACCCACAGTGTGGTTCCCAGAGCCCTCTGCCAGTCACTGTGGCCCGGGCTGTTGGCTGGCTGCTCTGCCAGGGAGGCTTAAAGGCCAGAAGTGTTGAAGGGAGGGCCCAAGGGAGCCAGGGATATGAGCTGCAGTGGCCAAGTGGTAAATTCTCACCTGCTACTAAGTGAGAATTAGCGCTGTGGTCGTTTTCCTTTCACACTGTGAGTCACATAACCTCAGTCCCACAACCTGCTGTTACCTTTCTGTGTGTCTGTGATGGTCTAATACGTATACAACTGAAAGAGTTTCTCTTGTTTAGCCTAAATAAATAGTTTTGCTTCCCTGGTGGTAGCCACCACAGCAGCAGTGGAGCTGTTGACTCTGTTGCTGTTTGTTTAGTATTGTTCTCCTTTCTATTTATCTTTCTGTCCCAGGTATTTCTCCAAGTCATTGGAGTGATTGCAGTAGCTGCCATCATCATCCCCTGGATCCTTGTTCCTGTTGCTCCACTTCTTGCTGGCTTCCTGTTTCTGCGATGCTACTTCCTTCAGACCTCCAGAGACATCAAGCGCCTAGAGTCTACCAGTAATTCTTTTTTTTTTTTGGTGGTGGGGTGGGCATGTCCATTTGTGGTAAGAGACAAAAGCTGACTGCAGGAATGCTAATAGACCATTGAAGAAAGCCATGGTCATTAGCATAAAGGCTAAAGGTGGCGGTGGCCTATGGCTCGGCCACACGCAGTTTCCTCAAGAGACGGGAGTTCATGACATCACATACAATGGGGAAAAATGCCAAGTGGGCATGACTAGGCCATTGCGGGCTTTAGTTCGTCTATTTTATTCTGGGCTGAGAGCTCAAATGCACATTGGCCAACAGGTTCCATCATCTTAAAGAACAAAAGTTCTAATAAAAAGCCCAGAGGAAACATTTAGGTTTTGTCTATGGTTTTGTGAGCCTAACAAATAGAAACAAAAGACCACTCTATTGCAACCTTTCTCTAAATCAAAACTCTTTGACATGAGGGGCGTTTTAAATGTGTTTATGACGCATTTCGTATTTCGCAATTTATAACCAGCTCACATTTTCTTTGTCTACGCCTTCTGAAGGAGAAAATATTAAGAAGAGAACCTTAAAAACACCAAGTAGATTATAATATAATAACTCAATTAGAAATACAGTTTATTACAACACAGAAGCAGTCAGTTATAAAAGCATGATTAATTAAAGAAAATATGTTTTATGTGTTTAGTATAGAATAGTCAATGCATTTGTATTGGAAAAGGTTGTTGTTGAATATAGATAGTTGATTTTACATATGCATGTTTGTTTAAAAGCTAAAACATGTGGTACGTATATATATATATTATCTTTCAGCTCGGAGCCCCGTATTCTCCCACCTTTCTTCATCTCTCCAAGGCTTGAGCACCATTCGTGCTTTCAAAATTCAGGAGAGGTTTCAGCAAATGTTTGATGAATATCAAGATCTTCACTCTGGTGAGAAACATTTCATCATACCTATAGAAAGCCATTCATACTAATTATGGTTATTATTTCCATGTATCAGCAATATTTAGCTCTAGAGATTACATTGTGTGTGTATTTTCAACAGAGGCCTGGTTCTTATTCCTGACCACTTCTCGCTGGTTTGCCGTGCGTCTTGATGGAATTTGCTCAATTTTTGTGAGCATCACTGCTTTTGGCTGCATTTACCTCAGGGATGGTACTGTATGGGTTTTGATAAACAACAATACATTATTATTTACATATGAGTCTTTATTAGTGAAACTGTAATGATAAGTGACTGCATGACTGTGTGACTGCATGTTTGCTTTTTTTTGTCTCTGATACTACAGGATTAGAACCGGGTGCAGTGGGTCTGGCTTTATCTTATGCAGTGACACTTACAGGCATGTTCCAGTGGGGTGTCAGACAGAGTGCAGAGATCGAGAACATGGTGAGAACTTTGAATTGCAGGTTATATTTTCAGTGGATCATGTAATGGAAATCATGTAATTTTTTATATTCCCAACATTTAACAAACAAATCACAATACAAGTTCTTGGCCCATAAATTCATAGCAAAACAGGAAAGATAATATTTCAGTATAGATATTCTAACGATCAAACAAAAGAGGGAACATAAAACTAATACAAACTGATACAACTAAAATAAATTACCAATATATCTCATCTAGAAAATCCCCCCTGTGATGTGACAGCCACTTGGTACATTCTGATTGGCCACTTCCTGTATTAAAGTGTTCTGATTTAAGTGGTGAATCTTTTGCCCCGGCCTACCAAGATGTCCAGCAACAACCAGCAATGGCATTCTCAGCATTGGTAACTCAAAGAATAGAAATGAGAACAGCTCGAGGCTAACTCAACTAAAGGCTAGTGATGGCGAGATGAAGCCTTATGAAGCTTTGAAACTTTCCAGCCAATTGGTTCGCAAAAGGGTTCATCTCATGAGGCTTCATCAGGCTTCATCTGAACACAAACCCCCTGTTGGTCAAAGTGTGTAAAACAGGCAGATTTGACATCTCAACAGTGTGCTGTATCTCATACCGAGTTCCCAATGAGTAAAGCTTTAGAATAACTCTAAACAACGAACATAAAATCATATTTTCATTTCCAGTTTAATGATTGTGATTGAAAAGCCTTAGGAGGCTGGTAAACATTGCAAAGAGGGATGTGTATGCCTTAATAATATTTGTAAACGTAACCATGTTGTAGCCTGAGAAAAGCTAAACCATATCAAAGAATACATTTATTAACTACATTATCTCATTTAGCTGTAGCTTTTATAAACAACAAAAAAGACGTATTGACGAGTCATTGAACCAGGGACCCTACGGTCGTGAGTCAACTTCTTTCCAGCTGAACCACAGCACACACGCTGAATCTCCCTGAAAACACTGTTCGATATTGATTACTGTATTTATTAATTTATTTATTCATGTTTTTATTCCTACATTTATTTATGCTTGCCTATTTATACTTATGACATGTTCCGAACTCTATAGGCTATAAGTGAGGTTCTGACCTCTTTTAATTCCATCGTGTCACCAGCGGGCCCGGGTACAGGAGGGGTAATATGGTTCTTATTATTATGTCACCATGGGTATTATGAGCGTTGTGGTTCAACGGTTCAACCATAGGGTTCAACAATGGGTTCAACCGATCTGAATCGCTTCCTGGAGCAGTCACGTGGTATCGACAGGCAGCGAGGCTTCGTTTGTCATCGATGACGTCACTGGCCCAAAACGATACAAGCCTCGATACATGCTTTACAAAAAGCTTCGGGGATTACTCGACACACGCTCCGAAGCCTCGGCACAATACGTAACATCACTACTAAAATGTAGCATTAGGTTTTATTAGTGCTATGTATAGGATTTAAATGTCAATCCATCGAAAGATTATAGCAATTCTCTCATTTACATATTATAGTGACATTCATCAAATTGTGGGAATTCTGTCAATTTGAAAATGCAAAGTTGTTTGAAAAGTCATGCAGAAGGTAGGAGAAACTGAGATGAATTGAAGGAGGAACAACAAGTAAAGGGAGTTTGGAAATCAGACTAGATGTGTTTGGTTGCCTTGAATTGTTTTGGAAAGATGCAGAATTGCCTACCACACCAAATCACAAATGAGCTTTTCTCTTGCCCCACCCAAACATGACTTTATCATGTCTGTTGTTCAAACCAAGGTTACATGTAGTAATTACCCCTTAAAGAAAAGATGAGAAGGCAACTTATGAGCAAGACTTTATCGCACCGTTTTAAAATAATCAGTAATGTTCACAACACAAATTATGGTTGGGCAGTAAGAATCTTTAGCACGCTCCAAGAATCCATTTATAAATAAATAAACACTGAACTACACAGTCAACAGTACTTTTTTTCATTTCAGCAAACATGGCCATGCTTGAAGAACAACTGAAAGTATTGATGAAGAACTTCAATAAGTATGCTGGAACAGACGGAGACAAAAAGTTCAATGAGCAAATCGCAAGACGTGGAAAACGTCTAACACGAACAAATTTTAAGATATATAAAACATGTGATATACGCCTCTATAAACAGTAAGAAGAAATAACCACAAGAAATGACATGGAATAAAAAACAAAACGACTCGGACTGACACATTAAAGACATAAATAGACTTGTCGTGAAATCCTACTAGAGAATTAATCCTCGGTTTCTAAATAAAGTATGTAAAAGAACCGTAACGTCTCATACGCTAACGACATTTATTAATAAACATTTTACGTAAAATTTCTCTCCCGACCGACATTGTCAAGAGGTGGTAGTAGAGAAACCACAATCTTTGTGTGTGTTCTGTTAATATATTTGACATTTGTTGTAAATAAAAAGCAATCACGGATTGTAGACAGTTAGGTTAACTAAATGTCGTGGAAGCTCCAGGAAATTCGATTGTAATCTGGGGTAGTTAATACTAAATAGCAACAAAGAAGTCTCTGTTGTAATATTTACTGTACATGAAAAGACCAAATATCTCTACTGGAAATTCCGTTTCTTAAGACCTCCGTTACAAGGTTGTAAGCCCGAGTCGGGTAGTTGCGTTCCAAACGACGTTTGACGCGTGTTTGAGACCCTTTCTTACGAAAAGGTAGGAACAGGGGTAGGTCCGGCCACTCCTTAACCAAGGTTTGACACAAAAAACAGGGGGATTTCCTCTACTTCAGGTGTCTTCAAACATAATCTAAAATTTTGTATTTGTCTCCGATATGGCTAGATATAATTGTAATCACAAAGTAGAAAAATGATTGCCGGTAAGGTCCTTTGAGGAGCGCAGCCTCGTTTAGCGTT